>NC_054080.1:45708248-45863248 GCF_017639655.2 Falco naumanni | reverse complement strand
AATGATGAAGACCTGAAGATGCAGATGTATTTAGAGATGTATCAACTGTTTCTTTGAAAATCTTGCAGCCAAGATTCTGTGAAGTTGCTGGCAGCTGGGTGCTTGAACAGTTCATGGTAAACAGGTGCTTAACATTAAGCAAGTGAGTGCTTGCATGATCAGAGTCTAGCAAAAAGTCACAGTTTTCCCAATTACATTGTGTGCAAACTGAGAGGTCCATAGTGTGTGCACACTTCTGATAACAGTAAGCAATCCCTTTTTACTTTGTAAAGGAAAGGTTTCAAGAAAAAAGAGCTTGAAAGGGAAAGCTGGCAGTTCTCTGTAGACTGTTGCAGCAGTTTGTTGGGTTACATACACGAATTTTTAACAGACTCAAAGGAACAAACTGCTGGTTTACATTCCTTCTTTAGCGACAGACCTGAGTTATTTCTCATCCTTGCTGCTTCATACACTCTGATTAATTCTTCCATGTTTACATTAAGGATGAAACATCCCTTATATTTTTTTATTGGCAAGTTTCACACATATGTTTTGAGTCTTGTTTGAATTTGACTCAGTTGGGATTTCCAGGTTTGCTTGCTTTCCTTTTTTTCTAAACAAAATGTATTTCTGAAGACAGCAATGTGGTTGAGATCTCTTGTACATATTTAGCACAGTACCTAGACTATGAAGTTGTACTATTGTTCTGTAAAAAGGGTGAATAGAAATTATTGTAAAGCGTTGGGAAAAGTATAGTTATTGTATTTGTAACAATATTGTTCTTTGTAAACATATAATGATCTCTCTATATAAATACAAATATATATAAAAATATATGTGAGCCTGGAATGTTGATATTGCACATCTACTGAATGTAATTCCTCTGATGTTTTTGCCACAGGTCTCTGACCTCTGTAATGAAGCTGCAGTGTTTTGATTTGGGGGGAGGGTAAGGTGGAAAGGAGTGGTTTTTTTGTTTCAGATGGGGCAGAGTGGGGGGTTTCTGGCCAGCTATTTTGTTGTGGTGTATTTACTGTGCTACATTCCTTTATTTAACAGAGTGCTAATGTCTGTAAGATTTGCAACAATAAAATACAAAATTACCTCAGACTAGGCTGAGAGTTTGCTCATACTGGCCTAGGGGGTTGGCTTGCCGATACCAAGTGGGTGAATGCTTGGAAGGTGTCTGAACTTTGCTTTTGCCACTTAGTCTGGAGTAATATGGTATGTGTTTCTGCAGGTGCAAATGAATGCTGTTGACTTTATTTTTAAAACAGCATTATTTTCAGGTAAGAAATTACACTAGTGCTCCTAAATGAAGCTGATTCCTATCTAAGGTTGCATCCCTGCTTTTACTATGTGAAATGTCACCATGTTTGCCAAAAATATGTTATTTCAAGATACCTTTTATATGACAGAAATATTATTTCATTGTCTGAATTACTTAAAATATGCCTTTTTCATAAATGAGGCCTTGCTAAAATTCTGTACACTTACTATCATTTCTGATTTCCCCACTGGATGATTTTACCAATGACCAAATTAAGATTTGATTAATTTGATTCAATTAATAAGATTAAGATTCACAAAAATCTCTTTCTGAATCCTAAGCAACTGGCTAAAAGGCTTGTGCTCTCTCCCGCCACCACTGTTATTTCTGCTAGTCCATGTGCAACTGTGCATAGGGGTAGGGGGAACAGGGAAGACACAAGAATGACTTTCAGAGAAGTAAACTAAAAGCAGGTACAATTTTTTTTTTTTCAATTTAAGCCCATGTTTCATGCTTATCCTTATCATAAGCATCCACTTACCCATTGATGCTTCTTCCTGCTGTCTTTACCCTGTTGCAGCCTGCATGTACTCTGCCTTTCCTCCCTGTTTCATCCCATAAAGTATCTTCTATGGCTTCTGTGAGTTTCACCACTGGTGAGGAGGTGTGTATGCTGCTCCTTCTCCAGAAGGGCATCTTCAGGCAAGGCCACAGAAGTTCAGGAGATGTACCCTGGCAGCAGTGGAAGAGAGACGGTGTGCCAGGTTGCCCTGAGTTGTGTGCCCCCTATTTTAGAATGAGAAGGTCTGGGACTGAGAGCAGTATCTTACCCACTGATAAATTCCCTTTGCTCTAACTGTTGACTTTTCCATTGGGTGGGAGTTGCTGGAGCAGTGGTGATGGCAGCTGTGTTTGAGAGGGTTGATGAAAGGAGATTTTTCATTAATTCTGCAGTCTGCCCAAATGGGAAATGAGACTGCATTTGCAAATGGGAAAGGGCATGAGAAGTTTATCTTTCTAATGACAATGGCTCATAAAGCTGGTAGTTTTAAAGAGAAAGGGGGGGAGGAGCAGCCGCTGGTCGGAGACTGGTTCTGATGAAAGATATTTGTGTAAACTTTTTCTTGATGGATTAAAAAACACTTTAGGAAATGAGAATGATTCTTCTCTTGCTAAGGGATGCACTGTCACTGGAGCTGTGGTGATTTAAGTTAGCCACAGGATACCTTGTAGCTCTTGGAATCTTTGCGTGTTTAATACTTGATGAAATAGTATTAAGAGTGGTAATATCCTTTACATTACCTCTTGCTGAGATTCTAATTATGGCTAAGAAAAAGCAACTGGGTTTAGTACTGTGTCTCTCAGTGCCTGAAGATAATTAAATTAAAACTTGCCATGTTGTTTGGGTATAGGGGTAACTTTTTTTAAAAACTTGCAATGTTATTGTTCTCATACTGGTAGAGAAACTTCTATTTTGGGTAACTACTCAGTTTGCAAGAGCACTGTTCTGAGGTAGATTTGCTGCCTCTGTAGAAAATACTGAATCTTTTCTGGATCAGTGTGCCATAGTCAGAGAGATATGTGAGGCTGGCTGTAAATTCGTGGCAGTCAAGATGCAGTATTAGGTGTAGTGGCTGAAGAGGGTAGGTGTCTAGTGGACAAAACAGAGTCCTGAATGATATATAATCCTCGCAGTTAGCAAGGACCTGCCTGTCCAGTCCGTAGCCATTAAGGTTGTCAGGTGCAGAATAGAGCACAGTCTGGCTACAGAAACTAGCCTGCTTGGTGTCCAGGACAGTCTCCAAGAAATACGGGTATCCTAGTATTTTTTACACACTGATTCAGCTACACAATTTGCAAGTATAACTTAAGATGAGGTACATGGAGGACAGGTAGGCTCCTACCCTCACATAAAGTCCCTCAGCTTGTGCATTCTCCTTACAAAGTGAGACTGGTTACCTGTAGTGCACAGACCTGGCTATCAGCTCTCAGAAGCACGCCAGCGAGACGGGGAAGAGGTCTTCCAAGAAGCCTGTGATAACAGGCCAGTATTACCCTGGGAAGTTGATGACTCTGAATATGTATGGGTTTTGTATTTTTCCTCAGGTGGAACAGCTGCTTGTGCCACATTGTTTCTCTTAGGTTTTTAGCAGGTCGTGTTTTGTGCAGCTCACTAAGGGAACAGTGTACCTGGGTAATAACTTGATTGATAGGTTTTATAAATAATTGTGGCCTTCTTCCTGGCATAATTACCTGGTCAATTAGAAATTAAGAGCTGTAGTAAGCAGACAATTCATTGAAATCAGATTTTTTTCTCTCTGCTGTTATCAGAAACATGGACCTGTGTTTTGAAGCCCTGTTCAGTGGTCCAATGGCTGGTAATTTTAGCTCAGGTTAGTCCTGTTCCACTGCAGTAATGAGCAATGAACTGAATTGTGATCAAGTCTTCTGAAGGGTAAGCTTATGTTGCATCCTGACTTGGAGCCCTGGGACCTTTGTGCTTTTCTCCCAGTAGGGATGCGAGGGGTTTATATATAGAGTGTGACAGCAAGGTAAGAGCTGCCAAGAGCTACTGGAAGTATGGCTCGCAATGATGGCATGTGCAAAATTTTCCTCTTCCACAGCCTAGTGTTGGAAGGGTAGGGATTAAGTGGGAAAAGGAAGCTAACGCAGAAGGTAGGAAAGAACTCCTGCTTAAGATGATGCATGTAACAAGAAGAGTTGGAGTTTTAAATGTGATGAAATTGCAAAATACGTAGCAGAGCTGAGGTAAAAGCTAGCGTAACAAAGCAATGTGTTCTCATGGTGTTTTCTTTCTTCTCTGAAACAAAACCCTTCATTTTTCACTTGCTGTGCTCTTACTTCTGAGGGCAAAATGTACCAACATGCCAGTACTCCATCAAACTCAATACCCCTAACATATTTCCCTTACTAGACAGGAAAAATAAACCACCAGTTCCAGTACAGAGAGAAGCATTTTATTTTATTCATGTTACTACCTTTAGTGAGTCAACCCGTACTGCACAGTGTCAGCTTCTGAACAAGGTCAATTGAAACTCCCTTTAAAGCTCTCTGGTTTTCAGTCTGAAAGCTGTTCAGTAAGTTTAAATGAAGCTATACTTTATTGTTAAAACAGTAGCAAGAATATTTAGCCATCCTGCTGAGGCACAGAAGATTACAGCTAGTCTTGCAAATAAAAATCTGTGTGCGAGATCCCAGCTTTGAAAATCTTTTCTGTATTCTGCGTTAGCAGCAAATACACAGAACAAAGCTTAACAAACTCTCTGCAGTCAACAGCTTGAGCCAACGAGCATATACATTTGTTTATTAGCCAGAAGGTGTCAGCTCACTGTGACCTAGTGGTAGGTGGTAAAGATTGCCCAAACAACGTTAGGCAGTCACCTGCACATCTGCAGAGGATTTGAGATGGCTGCATACATGCTTCCAGCATGGATAGCAGCTGATACGTGACAAGCGCCTACACTAGGAAGTAAATTGCTATAGGCAAAAAAACCCCCAAAAAAACCCAACAACAACCAAACCAAAAAAACAGTGGAACTACAGTAACACACACCAGATGAACATAGGTATTGACACTGACCCTGCTCTCCAGCAAGACACAAAGTGCACACATGCATTAACTGTCCTTGCCTCACCACAGTAAATGAAGGCATAGGGCTGTTCTGCCATCTCTTGTCAGTTGAGTGAAAAAAGCAAATCTGTCCAAAGTGGTGACAGACTGGAGAGATGCAGCAGGACAGTACTGTATGGGAAACAGACTAGTTGCACCTGAGAGCCATGAAGGCCAGCATGCAATCTCCTTAATAGGCTTTGTAGAACAAGCGTACCCTTAGCAGCCTTGAGTGTGAGGGTATAAAAAAAAATGGTTTATTGACACACTTTTTCATCTACTTGCCAAAGACAATTTTCCTGTGCAGGATGTATATCTAACAGAAGTGCTTTACTGAGGAATAAACAGAAAACAGCTCAAAAACAAAGACAGAAAGTGACTCAAATTACGGTTTCCCTGACAATGCCAATAAGACTATGATGCCATTGATACCGTGCTGTCTGGATCTTCCTCTCCCCTAACTGATCCTCATCCATGTGAAAGTAGTCATGTCACCGCACCCCTTCAGCTGCAGGAATCCAGGATGCTGTCTGAAAGGTAACACATGGGCACTTGATGACATGGCTTGCTGGACAGGTGCCATCACTAAAAGAAAAGAAAGTGTATCAGATTTGTTTTCAGGCTTTTGTTCCATTAAAATAGTTTCTTACCAACTAGGAAGAAGCTAGTTGTACTGTTGTCTGTTATTTTTAAAGAATAATACAAAATGCTGAGACTAAAACTTCTGTTTGTCAAGAAGGTGTGGGAAAAGCAAACCCAATTGGGAAAAGGACTAAGAGTTGTCTTTTCTGAGTCTTTTTTTTTTTTTTTTTTTTTTAATTGCACAAGAATTAACTCACTCCAAACCATGGCATGTCAGGTGTTGCTTAATGGGAATCTAAATGGCTTTTGCCACTGGACTGTTATAACTTTCAGGTCAGTGCAATAAGTTTTAGTCTCATAAGGAATTTTTTTTCCAGCTGTTCATGTCAAATTTGTTGAGGTTTTTGTTGCCTATAGGCTCCAGTGGGAAATCTCACTTTATCTGCAGAGCCTAAATTACAGTCTTTGATGTGTGTTGTTTCAGAACTCAAACCAAAACCAGTTGTCACAGCAAATCACTTGTACCATGTGTGGATCAGCTCACCTATCCAAATTGCCAGCTACCAAAATTGCTTGTTTGATGAAGTCTATAATATCTGAAACTTCTGAATATTCATTCCATCAATGTAAGCATGCGTTTTTCTGATTTTTTTTCCTTTAGTACTAGGTCTAGTTGCTTACTCAAAGCAACTAGAAAAGTTGCTTCTAGTGGGTTTACATATAAATTTCCTTGTCAGCTTCCATTTATAATAGTAACTCCTTTGTAACATCTCTTCCCTCTCAGCTGCCATGCACTATCATGTTATTTACAGTTCATGATTCTACCACAGAAAGCCATCTCTTTCAGCTTTTAAATACACATATTCAGTGTTGCGAAAACTTTCCTGGCTGTGTGGTTGATAAAGCAAGAGACATCACACCTGCACAGCCTCTCACACACTCCCTAAATAAATCTACAGTAGCAAAGCTAGTTAGGTTCAAAAACTTTTACACACAAAGCAGAGTGACAAATGTAAACACGTACTCCCAAACCAAGGCCAGTGGGTTTCCACATCACCTAAGAAATACAAGTAACAAAACTACCTGCTCAGGGAAGGGGGCACTGGTGATAGCTTCTGCCCCATGTTTCTCATCTGATTTGAAAACAGACTTGATATTTTCCACACATTCATAAAGGTCAGGGCTCATGCTACAGGAGAACTGCTCTAGGATCCTCGCCACAAGCTGTTTCATTTCAATGCAGCACGTACTCTACCAAAGATCAGAGTCTTCCCCTCAGAGCTCTTCCTCTCAGACTTTTCAGCAAAGTGACAGAGCAGCATTGTGGTTCTCCTTCAGTCTCTGTTTCAGCTTCATAGCTGAGCACTCCCCCTGAAGATAAAGATCAAACAAAGCAGACAATCCGCTTGGTTCACAGTGCTGTTGTTCAACAAGTATCCCTTGGCATTTTGTTCCTGACTCATGATGTCATGATCATGAGTGATGATGCAGTGCACAGTTTAATGACATAAAACGTAACAGTCTGGCGTGATCAGGGCAGCATGCAAGGCTCACTTGTATTGGATTTACACTAGAGAAAATGCCTGTAAAATAGTCATGCGTAGCTATGGTTAAGCACATATCACGTGTCAAAGGGTCTGGAGGGAATTTATGCGAAAACTATTTGCCATTTTGTGTACAACTGTTCCTTTCTCTTTTGCTTCTGTTCTGAACAGACCTGAAATGAGCATCGAGTGCCAGTGTTAACATAGAGGTATACAAAGCAGGTTAAGCAAAGTTTGAAGGCTTTCATGATCTCTACTAAACTCTGTAACTTTCAGTTACTACCAGTGAAGAGGGCTAGTTACAAACTATCTGAAAATAATTACCAAGCTGGAAGCTAGTAATACTACAAAGTGGAAATGTAATAAAAAAATTAAACAAAACAAAACCCCAACATTCAAAATTACCTTTTCAGGACTAAACAAGGGGCAAAAAGGAATCAATTCCACTGTCTTTGGTCTGAATAAAAATCCCCTGCCTTTGATCTAAATAAAAATCACCAGTTTTTGGTCTTGTTAAAAAATAAGAGCACCTACAGGTTGTTCAAGAAGCGCTTTAATGTTGGCTTTATGCCAAACACAACAGTACCCAAAGCAGATGCAAAACTTTCCAGCAAGAGCAGCACAAACTAACTTGGAGCAGCTTCCACTGTTCTGCTGCAGCTGCATCCCCTTTCTGCAGCACTCATGTATTCAGCTTTCAGGTCCAGTGCTGAACAGACCTAACCTCAGTTACACCAAGCCTAAAGAGCCCAGGTGCTTCTGACTGATGGAGTCTCTGTACAGCAGAAACGCTTTGCTTTCACAGCTATGAATAGGCTGTGTCTGTAACTTGCTTCAGCAGCAAATTCTCCAGGGTGCTGTGGTGGAACTCGCTAGGAGGAATAGAGAAAACACATGATGTAGCAGACATAAAAACATTCCACAAAATAGTAAGTGTAATCCTGATAGGCATGCTGTCAATATTCAGAATAAATGGTTGTTACTGACACGCTCCCTTCCTGCTTACATATTGTGAGTGTTTATATGAATCAGCAGCTAATATGGGGGATTCCAACATCCTTTAATAAAAACTGCAAGACTCTTAACTAGTGGATTTTTAAGACTGTCAACAGAATCAAGAACTCTGTGGTCACATTAGCAGTTTTTCCACAGCAACTGAAATGGATTACTGACACTAGTGTAGATGCAACAGACTTCATTGGCTCTACACTGTAGGATTTTTGTATTGAGTTTTCATTTTTGTGATGCTATGGAACAAGAAGAGACATGCAAGTGAAATAACCAAGATAATTTTGCTTTACATTGCTCACATTGACAACTCCCCTAGCAAGTTTTTAAACGAGAAGTCATATGTGCTCCCGCCTCATCTTTCACCATCCCTCCCTCCTCCCCAGAATAACAATGCCTGCTACAGACCGTGTTCCTGCATGTGAAAGCCTAAAACCAAGCAAGACTAAGGTGTTGGGGGGAGGAGATTTGGCAAAGCACAAACTGCTGATGTAGGTACTCTGTTGGGAGACAGTAGGTGATTTCTGCAGATGCTAGGTTCAGGGTATTAACCTACACAAATAATTTTTTAAGGACTGACAGAGAAAACGAAGTCACCTTGCAGCAACCGGTAGCGCAGAACAGGTCACTCGTACATCGGTTCTGCGGGGGACTGGAGGCGCACCGCCGTCCTGCAGGCGCCCAGCTCCGTGGAAGGCTCACCCTGCTGGCAGGCTCGGGAGTGCTTTCAGCTGAGTACTCGGGAACATCAAAGGTGGAGGAAAAGTAGTCAGAATAAGGTAGATCTTGTAGCAGCCGTTATTAGAGATTATTACTGATTTTTTTTTTTTTTTTTGTCGTTCCCCCTCCCCCTCAAATCTGTAATGATTGGACACAAAAGCCTAGAGGTGCAAGTATGTGTGCGTATACCCACACTCACCAGGAACACTGGTCTAAAGCCTGCTTAAACATTTGCAGAAACCTGTTCAGCCTTATGCAACTGGAATAGCAAAAAAATACAGTTCTGCCTGGTGTAAACCTTATCTCTAACTACCTGATCAGAGAGAAGGGAGCTACAGCTTTCTTGGAGTGGAAACTAAATCTCACAAAGCCTGAAATCCTCCTGCATATAAGCAGACGTGAGAGGATACGTTCACAGGGGCCAGTCACTGTTTGCAATTCAGTAGCTCATGAATCAGCCATCAGTCGCTATAAGGCAATTTAAAAACTTGTTTCATGAGGTTCTTTATTAGAAGAAGTATTTTCCTGAATTCTTGTGATAGGTTTCATCTTTCCAATCAGTCAACATTCCTCCTTTTCCTTAGGGTGGGATTATATACTGTGAGTCCCACAACTGCCTTTTAGAGAACAGGACAGGATGAAGCTATATATTTCTCACCAAGCCTGGTTCTATACCTCCCTCTGATGCCACCTGGCATATTACAGAAAACAATGTTCTTTCTCATGCAAGAGTAAAATACCAAATTAATTTAAACAGTCTTTTGTTCAGAACATGGCAAATGTTTGTGCTGCTAGTCTAATAGGAGTGTACCAGTGACCGGGGCATTTGCAAAAATTAAGGCTTTGATGATATGTAGTTGTTGAGCATGTCACCTTATCTCCTAAACAAATGCAACCTAGAATCTCTAAAGCAAAGAAACAGTGACACAACCTACATAAAGCAGACACCAGCCTTGAAAGTCAGGAGGTGGGACCATCAACAAAGCATGGCGGGCCAAGAATCAGGCAGGATTAAAGAATCCATCACCACTATAAACTTGTTAGCACCAATGGAGTTGTGCTAGCAGTCAGTTCTTGAGGTACAGTGCTGTTGGTACTGGAGAAGTCTTTTTATTAATTACTAATGAATTAATTTAATTACTAATTACTAAACAGATGATTGCCTATGATAATTATGATAAACCAATCTTACGATAATTCTTCATAATACTAATATTCTAAATGTCAGAGATGTAACTGGCTTAAGCTGGTGTGTACTGGAAATGCATATACCTAGTATTTGATAATGAAGACCAGCTTCCAAACATCCCCAGCCATCAGCAGAAGGTTGCATGTCTTCCTACTACAGTTGGCAGGGAAAGTCCCGCTTTGCTTGACAGGAGTACTTTTCAAGTCAGTAAAACAACTTTAGCTGGCACAGAGAAGCTGACAGCTCCTTCTGCAGCCGGCAGTCAGGACTCCCCCAATTCTGCTGACAGGGAGTAGTGTGTAGCTTTAACTTCCATCAGGAGCTACAGATCAGTTCTGGTGATGCCAAGAAAATCACAGCACCATACACAAATGCCCTGACACAACAGGCTACCAGCATAAACTGAAAGTTCAGCTTTTATTTATAGGCTGTAACTCTACATCAGCTGAGAGAGACGATGGAGTTCCTCTGCCGCAATTCCAGCATATCCCCTCATTTTGTGTTTCCCTCTTGCTGTGGTTTAACCCCAGCAGGCAGCTCAGCCCCACACAGCTGCTCAGTCACAGCCCCCATAGCGAGGTGGGGACAAGAGCTGGAATGGCAAAAGTGACAGAATTCATGGGTTGAGATAAAGACAGTTTGAGGCAACAGGGATAGGATGACCAACAAAACAAACTGAAGAAAAATGAGTGATGCAAAAGCAATTGCTCACCACCAGGTGACTGACATCCAGCCAGTCCTAACTGTTGAACATGATGTTATACAGCATGGGTCGTCCCTTTGGTCAGTTGAGGTCAGCTGTCCCAGCTGTGTCCCCTCCCATCCTCTTGCTCACTCACAGCCTGCTTGCTGCCACGGGGTAGGGTGAGGGGTGGGATGTGGCAGGGGGAGGGGAGGGCATTTGGAGGCAGAGTAAGAGATGGAGCAAGCCTCAATGCTGTGCAAGCATTGCTTAGCAAGAGCTAGAACATTGGTGTGTTATGAACACTATTTTGGTCACAAATCCCAAACAGCACCATCTGGGCTGCTATGAATAAAATTAACTCCATCCCAGCCAGACCCAGTACATCTCCCTAAATATAACGAGAGGAAGAGATACTGCTCAGCATATTTCCTTTTCTTAAATTAATTACCCCTAGAAAGCCTTGGCATCAAAGAAGCAACGTTAATATTCTTAACTGAGATGCTCACTTTTTTCTTTATCTGAATTTAACAACTAGGCTGAGATTTAAACGTCTCTCTACAGATCTTTTTAGGGGGGTGGGGGGTGGGGGGAGATGGAGAAGCCAGTTAAAAGGTTAGGGAGGAGGGTACAACTTACGACCTTTGCTTAGGTCTGCTTGCTTCCAAAGGAAGTTTTTAAATGCAAACAATACCTCAAACAATGCCTCATCATAGCTTTCATTTTTTAAAACAAAAACCCAAGGTTTTCTGACTCTCCTTCACAAGTTGCATTTTCTATAGTATTCTCTTCCTGTTTGCCATTCTCATAACTTTAAATAGTCACCATGCAGCCTTATTTTTGACATCCTATTTTCATTTGTTCTCAAAGAGCCCCGAGAAAGCAAGAGCCATTTTATCAATAAGAATTCCTTGAGAATTAAGATTTTTGCTACAGCTCTTCTAAATTTTTCTGGTTAGCACAACTGATGATATAACAGAAGCATGCAAGTACTTGTCTTCAGAGGTCTCAGGCAGACTCCCGGAGTGTAAGGGAACTTCAAAAGACTTGGGTTTTGGTTAAAGTATGCTTTTATGTAAACATATTTTTTTTTCCTGCTGCCACTTAGTAGGGACAATTTCAACTGATAAACTTCACAATAAAGTTTTCCTACAGCTTGAGAAGTACGTTGGCTGAAGAGAAACCGCAGTCAAATAGTAGATTTGGGACTTCCCCCGCCACCCCTCCCCACCAAGTGTCTTTACTATCTATATTCTTGCGGCGTGCCTGTTGTGCAGGTAGGCACATAGCCATCTGTTGCACAACAGATATCTGCTGCATAATGGCAAGTTCAAATGAAAAATAGAACAGATTTCCACTAGGGCTATACTGGAAAAACTGCCTGTGACTTACCTGGGAGCCGGTAATATTTAATTGCAAACGTGAACGATGACAGATTAGGCTAAAAACCAACTTGGAACCATTTCCATGGTTTTCTAAAACAATACTGAGCAAAGTTTGATGAGGCCTCTGTAAGTAGTGTAGCTACGTCCTGTACCTGTATGTAGAAACTATTTGGTAATTCTTCCAGTGCAGGCTGAAGAACAGAGTAATTCTCACATTTAGCTCAACACACTATGGTATTATTTTATCCTTTTCCTATTTTTGTCAGTAACAAAATGTCAACAGGCACCATCGTGAATATAAAACAAATGGAAGCACTGGAGCTGGACATAATTTCTTACAATGTATGAATGTAAAGTGCACAACTACTTTGTAGATTACTAAGAAGGACATATATCTTTATTTTCATATCTTAAGAGCAAACAACTTTTCAAGTATTTTAAACATTACTCCCTGTTCCTACCGCCTAAAACAATCACGGTTCTGTATCTTCAGCTTGCAATATGGTGGCTGCCTTTCAAAGAAATAATAATGTTGCTGCTACATTAAGTCATCTGGGTTGGGTAGGACTGTTACAGACCAAATTTTAAAATGTGTTTTTTACCTTGAGCGGCCTGCCTGTCACTCACTTCCCTTGATTCAACAGCAACTTCCATGATCCTTTTTAGTGCACCTTCCTAGAATAAAATAGAAAAGTTGAAAAATCACAAGCCACTATCTTTTTTCTGGTACTTCCTAAGAACTGCAACATCCAACTTATAAAGTGAATACTTTTGCTTAACTGCACAGGGACTATGTGATACGGGTTTAATTCCACTGCAAAACCAAGACCAGTGAATGCATAAATTTAACGTTCATGATCCAGGTCAGCACATGTTATCCTGGTGAGTATTTCTGGGGGGAAAGCACTGAAAACACTAGTGAAAAAAGATCAGTGAGCATGGCAAAATCATGACCTAGTCCCACATGGGAGGAGTACAGGTGCAGAAGGGAATTAAAGCAAGGAGGCAGCACAGGGGTCCTCTAGGATAACCAGCAAGAGGTGTGCTCCACAGTACATTTTGCTCCTTCTGCCACGCCCCAACAGAGTCTTCCAGCTGGGGAAAACTTTTCAGTTCTAAAGGTAAGTGATAATTAAAATATTCAGTGATATTTACAGAAACTCATATTTGCAACCAAATATATTCTCCTGCTACTCTGGAATGAAAAGATACCTGACTTATGTTTAACATGCCTCAGCGCAAACTTGCCTTTATAGTGGTCATGTTACACTTTTAAAATCCTGTGAGCCATACCTGCTCAGAGTTGCTCTGGCTCCATGGAATTTCATAAATAGGATGTTGCTTCAGAGAACAAGACACTTCAATGTTTTTGATTAGCGCTCCATAACCACAGGGCAATAGATTCACATCAGAGTCAAGAATCCTGCAACAAATAGCACCAAGAGACTCCATGAGTATGGATTTCCAGCTGAAAAAAAAATCACCTGCTACCAAACTCCATCGGGTTCCCTGTGCCAGCTCAGATTTTGAGATCGCAGCCACAGCTAATGAACTCATCAAGAGCTGCAAGAGATTTTCCCAGAAGATGGCAGGAAATGGCTCCTAAGGAGGTGCCTCTCCAGTGCTTCACCAGAGCTTCAAACGCCTTTGGGCAGTACTGCACCTGGGAACCCATTTCAGTTTTACTTCAGAGATTCAGTTTTGTTTCAAGCGATTCAAATACAGGTGTTCACTCAAAATGCAACAGCCTAGCTCTGATTTTTGAGAACTACTGAATTCTTAATTGTAATGGAAATTCAAGATACTTCTGATCTCATGTTTTATGTTCAGATACAGCTGCACAGAAAAAGGTAAATTCAAACTAAAGGCTATCTTTGTGAAGATGCTTGATTAAGGATATTATAGTTGGATCAATTCATGAAGGCTCGTATGAAGCAAATGTGTATCTTGGTTAACTTTACTTCTGAATTTTCAAATTGCTCTCCAAACCCCTAAATACAGCAGAAATCCCAAAGATCTTTTGCTGTATCATCTTCCTAGGATGTAGCTCTGAGAGGGAAGAAATCAGAACAATGCCTGGAGAAAACTGACAAATGCTGATTGTGATAACATAAGTTTACATTACACCATTAACCATTAACACTGGAAGAGAGCAGGGCTGCTGAGGGGACCCTCTCCACACAATCTTCAGAGAAGTTTGTGAACCAAAGTGTCTCAATTTTTCTCTTCTTTTAATACATTTTTTAATTGCTGATTTGGTACTGAGCAGGAACCTCAAGCAACACACAGAAGTCCATGTGTTTTGCTCTCTGGACCCGTGTCAGGTTTACAGCTATCACTAGCGGATGTGATCTCTCTACAAAGAAATGTTACACAAGAGCAAGTCCTTCCTTCCAGAGTTTAGGGTTTCTCTGGACACTGGTTGGAGGGAACAAAGATGACTGTGAAAATTATTTCTTGCAAGCACAGAGGAAAGAGCAGAGGTAATGGAAATGCTGCCTGTGGAAGGCTGCTTACAGGGGAAAAGGAACTGGGGACCAAAAGGCTCTTGTCAAGGTATTGGAGGGACTACATGGAGAAATTTGAGGAAAAGAAAGAAAAACATTTGATAACCGGTCATTGCTTTTTTAGTCTTAAAAATGGTGGAAATAAAACATGTTAAAACATGTTTTTCATTTCAGCCTATTTCATCTGCCCCTAAAAGCTTCAAAACAAGATTGGAGAACAGGGGAGGTTTGGTGCCTCCTTGACATTAATTCATCACATTTTTCACATTTTTCCAGCATGTTCATGCTGAGCTTACACAGGCCACAAAATTATATACTTCTTGAACCTTAGTTTTATTTTTAAACATGCTTGATCTGGCCTACCCAGATTAGTCACACTTTGAAAATTAAAATTGCATCCAAAAAGTATACTATGTTAAAACTTATTGCAGAATGTGCAACTAGAAAAGCATTCCCTTAAGTCCCCTAATATAAAAGTAATTTCCAGGATGTGCATGTTTGTCAATTTATTCTTTATTTCTTTATTTCCACTCTTTATGCAAGCAAAGCAAATTCTTGTGTTAGTCAAAAAGTTGGCATCTTTTTGAAGTAATGGTACAGTAAAGGTAGAGAATAGGAGTCAAAGCTTTTTCAGCGAACCCCACTGCTGAGACAGTGCTCCAGACCGTAGGGAGGCTCTGTACCGCTGCTGGCAAGCAAGACATGAAGGGGCAATGCACATCCTTGGCCACTTCTTTCCCACCTTCTGCACTCATACCTCAGCTGAACAACACCGTCAGGGCTTTGTCCTCCTGGAAATGTTAGTGTTTCAATAGCAGAAATACATACGGTGGTTAAAAAAGAACTGTCAGCAGCACAGGGTTTCAGTTTGAGGCACACACTGAATTTGAGAATACACAACTTGGACAAGCAGATTTGCATTTTGGCAAATGCCTCTAGTCCCCAAATGATATTTTAAACTGGACTGGGGTAGATTTCTAGACTCCAGATGACTGACTTGCTGCCCCACATGGATTGCCTCTTCCCTTAAATTCACATGCCTTAAAGCACTTTGTATTCTATTTTCCAGGTTGTGTCTGGCTTTCCGTCACTACCCTCACCTGTTCCTGACAGCATCATAAAAGTTTTCCGCCATGTCAAACTGCAGTACTTCTCTCATCCAGAAACAGTTTCTACAGATTCTAAATTGAAAATCACAAAACTATACCACTCACCCACACCATATATACACTGCCTCCTAACTCGACGGGGTTTTAATTCTTTTTTTCCCCCTTTTTTTTTCTAAAGTTACCAAACTTTCTTGGTTAGTAACAGAGAAAATGGTCTTAAAAAATGAAGATTATGCAAATCTTCATTTGTTTCCAAAGACACTAAAGGAAGGTAAGAGAGTGTAGAGGTTTACCTGTGACTTGCTTCTGGAGAAGAATCACAAGCTCCAGGTGCAACAAAATCATCAGGAACAAAAACATGATCTTGGTCTCCAATCTGAGACTTATCCTAATCAAATGAAACTTCTGTTAAAAACCTTCCAAGATACACAAAACTGCTGGGCTGTTTAATCTAGCAGTAGTGTTAGTACTGCTGTTTATAGCAGGCAATGTTTTGCTTTCACTTACTATGATGGTTCTTCTTGTTGCCAGCTGCTATCAAGCAGATCATGGTGCTTACAGCATTCAGAGCACAAAGAGCAATGCAGACTTCCTGAAGAACATGAAGATAATGGAAATTAAAGATTAAATCAAAGTATTTGTAGATGTCAAAATAATAACAAAAAACTAAAACAAAGGCAAATACAGAAAACACAAGGTTGATGATGACAATTACTTCTTAGAAACATATGTGATGAAGTCTTGAGGACAAATAATCTCCAAGACTGGAGTAATTTGCAAAAGCTTGTTTTGCCCTATTGTACTTCCTGACAGAGAGATCCAGACAGGTTTAATACTGCTCAGATGTTACTTATAGTCCATCTATTCATCCAAGAATTATAAGCTTCCTCTTAACTTTTCTGTAGAAAATCCAGATGTGAGATAATCACCATTAAAAAGAAAATGTTAGCGCACTTTTATATTTGAATGTGATGCTGTTTGGAAGTTGTATTTTAGCAGTTTGTAAGGCAATTAAGGCTGAGAAGATAAAAGACCAGCAAAGACATCAAATCATTAGCTAAAACTTACACTGTATTTAACCATGCAATCATGTCTGAATTAAGCTGTTGTTCTGGTTGCATAAAACACAGACAGGACAAGAACTACATACTGGATCAGCAATGCACTGGTCAAAACCCAGCGATGAGAGGAAAAATAACTGTTACAGAACCATAAAGAGCTTCTGACCAGTGTGGAAGACCAGAAAAATAACAATTTTTCTCAGTAAACACAGCAGTTGCCTCAGCACTGTACTCTTGCACAAGTGTGGACATTATCAAAGCAGTCATATTGAGCAGTGTGTGCAGGGTGCATTGAGAACAAGGTGAGCAGTACTGCACGGCTTCACGTGGTATAGCTTCAGCACTATCTCTTCTGTACATTCAGTGCAACGTTCTTCACAGCAGAAACAAACTTTGTTTTCACCCATACCCACCTTTAAAAACACAAAACTCCACTTCTCAATTTATTGGCTGTTTTTATGTGACATATTTATCGGCATAATATAGAGCCTATGTGTTAAACTGTACCTCTGGCTGCAAAGCAGACTGGAAATACAGGCTTGTAAAATGAAATTTGTACCATTTGGTAAGCCAATGATTCATGCATTATAAAGCTATATTCTGCAATCTTCCTATTTGAAAGGAAGATTTACTGATAAGCTCAAGAAATTTAAATACAACTTAGCTGAAATCAAAGCTGCACTGATTACTAAGCAATTTTTAGTATCCATGCTCCTTCAGATTCATAGCAGCCTGAAAATTCTTTCTGTGACTGATGTGTAAGCCATTGTATATGGAGTGCACACCTTTTCTTTGGTTCATGAGTATGTTTTGCATCTCTATGGATGGAATGAAACCCAGAGGTAAAATTTCAACGCAGTCAAATCAATAATAACTATGTCGGTACACCACTGTTGTTCGTAACTTTAAAAACAAAGATAACATTAATTTGAAATAGAAATTCAATGTTTATGTATCTAGAGATAATGAGGGTTTAGCTGTCATACTCTCTAGAGTCATAGTGTCAAAGGTCTTCCACTTACATAAACCTCATATATAAAAAAAATATTATTTCAATAATGCCTTTTGGCTGTACACAATGCTTGAAATCACAGAGTGCTCCAAAACTCCTGAAATGTTTAACCATCTCATTTGGAATAACATTAGCAGTTCTCTGTGCTGCTTTGGTACCTTGATATTGGGTGAATCTAGATTGCCAAGTGCTTGTAATCTTGGACTCTCACTGCAATATACCTACTGGCATGTTAAGGAACAAACAATAGCTTTCTTGAAGCAATAAATGAATGAAAATAAATATTAAAAAAATCTTTCCATTAACCTTTTAAGTCCTTCAAGCCTTTACACACAATTATCTTTATCCCCAAGTGACCCTGTATCCTTCAATTTCAATTATTCCACAGTTTCTGGTTCATAAATAGACATTCTTCCACTTCTTATGACACTGATTTGAGAAAAGTCATTTGCATCCTGTCCTTTCTTGTGCAGATTGCCTCTTCCTCAAGCAGAAATGTTCTGAAAAACTATTATGTTTTGCTCTGTTTGCTCTACTTTTATTTTTTCATCACAGTTCTTGATGTATGGTATCAACAAAAGTTTTCCTCACCAGGTGAAGCAAACCTGGAAAAATAATCCCACGCACAGATTATACTGACCAAGCTTTCTGTAGGTAGCTCACCGGTACCCACCCAGCCTTTTTTCAACAGTTTATCTTTGTTACATTACTATAAAAATCCTTTATGCTAGTTCTTAAACTACTATGATATTAAAAATCAGTGTATAATGCTGCAAAAAAAGATTTTCTAAGGTTATATTTAGGATTCCCTCCTACATGGCCCCATAAAATTGTCTAGAAAGCCTTGTACCAAATCAGCTGCATCTTCAGACCCTGAAGACAGAAGCCAGCTATTAATGAAGTCAAACAAAACTATTTCTGGGCTAAGTATGCTAAGAATAAAACCTTCCAAAACATCTTTTTGGGGTCTTCAGCTTTGAAACATAACATCTTATATTTATATTTATATTTATATTTATATTTATATTTATATTTATATTTATATTTATATTTATATTTATATTTATATTTATATTTATATTTTTTATGTATATATTTTTTATACATATTTATAACACCTTATGAAGACTGCAACGTAAAAAAAATCAAGTGTTTCGGAACACAGACAAAAAAGTTCTCTTGTGGATTTCAGTGGGTCTGTTCACAATTTGAACTGAATCAAGGCCTGAAAACAGACAGGTGGGGTTTTTTCCCCCACCATGCTGATCTGTATTACTTGCATCTCTATATTAGTACACTTCGTGATCCCAGGACAGCAAGCTTACATGGAAGAAATACATATATAATTTCTGTGATGAAATACATATAAATCAATACGTTGCTCACCAAATTGCATCTGGGTATACTGAGCAGAAAATTAATGCCTTGACACCCTGATATAAATACAGCCAGGTTCAGCAGAACACAGATGACAGAAAGCAGAACAAATAGTTTAGCCTGGAACAGCAAAAAAAAGTTAGCAGTGGGAACCCAACTTAAGGAACCTATTGGTTCCACCTTGAAGTAGAAATCCCATTCTCAAACTGAAGCTGGGAATGACACTCCCCTTCTCAAAACTCCCCAGGACTTCAGTGCCCCAGGTAATTTTATTTTAAACCAGTAAATGGTTACTCTGTCTTCTCTCTCTCCTTATTCTGCACAAGCTCTGCAGTAGTAAAATACATGCAACTACAGAAAAGTGCAGCCAGCTAAAGGTTTTTCTGGAGTGCAAATATTTGCAAGCCATCCGACTTCCACTGTATCTCACAGTCTTCTGCTGAGCTTACCTCTCAACACATTTACATTAGTAAGAAACCTGAGAAGGAAACAACTTAAGACACCAGTTACTCTGCAAGAATTTCCAAAACTATTTTGCAGCACAAATAAATGAAAAATATTTGTCCCAGTACAATGAGGACAGAGACACTTAAGGGACTTTGGTTATATAATTTTATTTCCTCCTGGCCACTAAAAATCAGAACACCTCCATTCATAAATCGGACAATAACTTCAGTTTTATAAACCATCTAAAAGACCAGCAATGACAGGAGTAACAGAGTACTTGAAAAAGGACAGGCAGAAGCAGTGTATTAAATGAAGTCTTACCTTCACGTATGCCATTATAATCTGCAATCTGTGCTTATGTGAGATGTGGGATATGGATTTGAAACACATATAAGTACTTTTCCTGTACCATTTCATACATGCAAAATTTTTCTGCACTTCAGGAGAGAGTATTATGTGTACAACTGCTTCTTTAGAGGCAAATAAAAATAACAGATTCGTCTCTTGACATATTTAAATTTTAAGCACTCAATCCTGCAAAGCAAGTGTCAGGTTTTTAATGTCCAAAAGAATCCTTGTTAATAACAGTCTGCTCAGTCAAATTCCTTTGTATCAAAATGGTCTAAATTAAAAATGCAAGAAATGACGTAAAGTTAAGACAGATTTAAGAAAAAAAAACCCACACAATTTTTTTTGAAGAAACATGTTAAAATCTAAGAAGAAAAGGAAAATTATATTATAAATATGCAAAATAAGGATGATAATTTCTACCTTTATGTTCTAATAAATTCTACCTTACAAAAATGTAGTTTAAACCTATTTTTTATTATATGTATAGTCCATTTTTGACTGCATAATCTAATATGCCCTCTGAAGAGGCAGAAGATAAAAATAATTCTTCTACACACAATCTAAAACACCACCAAGATCTGAACCATAACTACAACATTCACTACTACATATCCAATAGTGGACAAAATAATCTATTGTACTTCAGAGCTGAGAGAAAAAAAACCTTTTCTTTCTGCTTCATAACTGGTCAGCATCTTCACAGAATCACTGAGGTTGGGAGGGACATCTTGAGACCATCTAGTCCAATCTCCTGCTCAGACAGGATCATCTACAGCAGGCTGATGAAGACCAGTTGGTTTTGAGTATCTCTACAGATGGATACTTCACAAACCCTCCAGGTAACCTACCCCAGTTTTTGACCATCATAGTAAAAAAGTTGTCTTTTGTGTTCAGATGGAACTTCCTATTTTTTTCAGTTGTGCTCATAGCCTCATCCTGTCAGCAGGCACTACTGAGAAAGGTCTGGCTGTCTCTTCTTCATTCCCTCCCATCAGCTATTTATAGAGATGGAGAATATGCCCCTTGAGCCTTCTCTGCTCCAGGCTGAACAATCCCAGCTCTCTCAGCCTCTCCTCAGAGGAGGGATGCTCCAGTTCTTTCATCATCTTTGTGGCCCTTCACTGGACCTGCTCCAGTATACACATCTCACTTGTACTGGGGAGCCCAGAACTGGACACAGCACTGCAGGTATGGCCTCACCAGTGCACGAAAAGAAGAAGGATCACCTCCCTCAGCCTGCTGGCAAGTCTGCCTAATGCAGCCCAGGACACCATTAGACTTCTTTGCCAGAAAAGCACTTCGCTGTGTCATGGTAAGCTTGTTGTCCACCAGGATCTCCAGGTTCTTCCCTGCAGAGCTGCTTTCCAGCAAGTTGTTCTCCAGTGCATACTGGGGTCATTTCCCTGCACAGGCAGGGTTTTTCATTTCCCCTTGCTGAACTTCATGAGACCTCTCAGCCCATTTCTCCAGGTCCCTCTGAATGGCAACATTTGGTTTTTCAGCCATTCCTCCCAGTTCTGTATCACCTGTGAACTCACCAAGAGTTTTCAATGCACGTCACTGTCCATTTATCTAACATGCACCCTTGCCAATTTGTTTTACAGACTATATTATCCTGCAGATACAAATTCAAACATTTCCATCACTACTCACCTACAAACATAAATCAGGTGTTCCACTTCATCACAGTGAAAGACCCCACCCACACGTAAACCAGGAGAGTACTCCTCAACTTAGAATAAACAGGCAAATATGCTATTTCAAAAGACAAACCAGAAGTAACTAGTCTTAACTGAAGTGATAAAAATGGAAACAACTCAAATTATGGATTTAGTATGGCTCACAGCCTACATCTTCTGAGCATTAGATACACATGGACTGTGAACAGCTACAGAAAATCTCGAGGAACATTTATATGAATTAAACTATAGGGAAACAGAGTGTATTCTAATATCAGATGCAGTATTTGCTAATGCCTTGCATGGATACTGCCGTCCAGGTGAGAGGTCATCATGTGTTTGAGGACTCTGCAGCAGCATAAACTTGCAAGATAAGGTTCTCACCCTATCACCCATTCTGTATAGGTAGATTGCTTGCTGTCCTGCTGCTACCACTATTGAAGCTAATATCTAATGCCAGAGAAGAACTGCTTTCACCTTAATAGGCACCACATACAGGACTGAAGCCCAAGCAGGCACTTAAAAATTAAATGAAAGAAAAACATTTGGTCCGCAATTATTAACTCTTATATCTTATATATTCTATATATATACTTTATAAACATCCTTCCAGGAAAAGGAAAGCCAATGTATTATTTTTCCATATGCAAAGCAGCAAGAGCAATAATTAAGCATTAATTATGGGACCTTACTAATCTTCTATCAACTGTAAGAGCTATTTATTATACCATATGGAGACATGCAACACAACTGTCAACAAAAAGAGCCACACAGAAGTAAAAGACAGACTAATTAATTTAACTAAAAGTCACGTACTTCTAATGCAACATTAAAACATCCCATATAAATGAGAATGTTTTTCAGCATAAAAATAAATTATTAAAAAAAAATAATCAGAGGAAATCTGACTTTGACCTGATTATAAAAGCTAAAAGCATACTTCTCTTTTTTGCTTATACTGACTTTAAAACCTTTGTATGAATACCATTTATTGACTTAATGGTGGAGACCTGCATGTGAACCAAATATTAGCATTGAGATATTTTACTTCTAAAACCCAGACTAAAAGGCACTACTCCAGTAATTCTCACCAAAGCCAAATGTCTTTCTTTATTATGAAGTACATGGATAGGAAGAAATTTTCTTTGTAGGGTTAGGGTTATGATATGCAGCTGCTGTTCACAGTGCTTTATATTGTTACTAGAAGGGCTAAAATTTAAGAACACCACTTCGCTAGCACCAGAACTAAGTATTGTGGTCTAAATACTAAATCTTAGTTCCATCTATGTAAATTATTCAAGGTACAGATATTGAGAAGGCAGTAGCTAGCCCTAAAAATCTTTATTTTACGGCTGCTGGGAAATACTTTTCTTCTGACAAAATTTTCCAATTAAATTAAATGTTTGCTACAATTTTATGCTTCAAAAATTTTCAAGGTTTCAAATAAATACTTGAATTCCATAAAGTTTTCTGTTTTCCAATGAAGATCTGTAAATTTTTGTCACAGACCTAAAAATATTAACATTTTTTAATTTAAAAGAAGTTTATAATAAAAATTTCAAATCCTAATGTTAGCACACTGTAAAACATGAGAATAACCAGACTGAATGATTCATACTGAACGTGCAACTTGGACTTTTCTGAGTCAAACCCCACAAACCTTTACGTGAAAACTGATGACATGTATGAACACAAAAGCTGGCACACTAGCTAAAGCAGAGACGTAAAGTACTTGACACAGCTGAAAGCCTGAATTGCATTCACCCAGCCTGCATCCACATTGTTAACTACTTGACTCCATGCATTTGCAGGCATCAAACTGCTCCCCAGCACCTGCAGCTGCCACATACCCAGCACAACTGCCCTGTGTTTTCCTGCAGGCTTGCACTCCTGTCACTTTTAGAATCACAGAATCATTTAGGTTGGAAAGGACCCTTAATATCATCAAATCCAACTGTTAACCCAGGACTGCCAAGTACATCACTAAGAACATCTATGCATTTTTTAAACACCTCCAGGGGTGGTGATTCCACCACCTCCCTGGGCAGCCTATTCCAATGCTTCACAACTCTTTTGGTGAATAAGTTTTCCTAATATCCAATCTAAACCTCCCTGGTATAACTTGAGGCAGTTTCCCTTGTCCTGTCACTTGTCACCTGGGGAAAAAAGACCCACACTCATCTGCCTATAACCTCCTTTCAGGTAGCTGTAGAGAGCAATAAGGTCCCCCAAATCTCCTTCTTTTGCTAAACCGCCCCCGTTCCCTCAGCCGCTCCCCATCAGCCTTGTGCCCCAGACCCTGCACCAGCCTCGCTGCCCGCTCTGGCCACGCTGCAGCACCTCAGCGTCCCTCTTGCAGCGAGGGGCCCAAACCTGAACACAGCGTTCGAGGTGCGGCCTCACCAGTGCCCAGTACAGGGGGACCATCGCTGCCCTGGTCCTGCTGGCCACACCGTGTCTGGTACCAGCCAGGGTGCTGCTGGCCGCCTTGGCCACCTGGGCACACTGCTGGCTCACGCCCAGCCGGCTGTGGACCAGCACCCCCAGGCCCTTTCCCACCAGGCCCTTTCCAGCCGCTCTGCCCCAGCCTGTAGCGCCGTGTGGGGCTGCTGTGACACAAGGGCAGGACCCGGCACTGAGCCCTGTTGAACCTCACAGGAATGGCCTCGGCCCATCGCTCCAGCCTGCCCAGGTCCCTCTGCACAGCCTGCCTGCCCTCCAGCAGGTCAACGCTCCCCGTCCCTACTCGGCGTCATCTGCAAACTTACTGAGGGTGCACCCAAAGCCCTCGTCCAGGTCATCGATAAAGACGTTAAACAGGACTGGCCACAACACTGAGCCCTGGGGAACACCACTTGTGACGAGTCTCCAGCTGGGAATATTATTTTAAGTATCATTTAAACAGTAGTATCAGTACTATTATTATTACTAAGAGTATTTTCTATTATTATTATAATTTATTTACTAATTAGATAATAAATACTGATTTGCCTAAGCAGAATTTGTTTGTCATGTATATGCTAGATGAGATGATTATAAAGAACCATGACATTAAATTAGTGTATTCAGTAGGATCCCTCTGACCAACCACCATAGCTCACCAGTAAGAGTTTAGTGCGGCTGATGAGATTAAATAATACTAATGAGTACTAAGACCAGTATTACTGGGACCATTGCCATGAAAACTGTGGAGTATGTGGTAAGTGGAAAGATTTAGGGCAAAAGTTTCTAAAAGAGAGACAGAAAACTGAATTTACTCTATAACAATATTGGTCAGGTTTAAAAGGTGGAAAATCAGAACAGACTGAAGAAAGGAAAGGACAAACCAGGATCACATTTGTTACTTGATAGAGAGGTTATCAGACAAACAAAGCGAAATATCTTTTCTAGGAGGTAAGAAAGTCTTACCCAAAACACCGTAACCTATAAAACCAGAAACAGCCTACTGGAAGCACAAATGAAATACTAAAACTTAGAAAGTAAATTACAACCCCAAATAATTACTGGAGCTCAACACTGACTATGGTGTCAAAAGACACTCACGAAGAGAAACAAGGTCATGGGGGCTCTGATCATTGCTTTCCATACAACGGATACCCAGTCTGGGGCCACTCCTGAGAGCCTGGAGATGGTCATATCTGAGTGGCTCATTCTTCCCCTGGGTACACAGGGACCATTAGCCACATGTGACTCATGAAGCCCCATACCCTTGTTCCATTCCCATGGCAGGCTTTGGGGAGCTGGGGCCAGAATGGCTCTGGGTTCAGAGGATGCTGACACGTTCTCTAGGGCTACAATCTGCCTCTACAGGCCACCACATACTCCATGTCATGGAAATGTGTCATGCCTGGCCAAGATGGAATACCTTGTAATAAGTTTCACTGTATTTTTGGCCATTTCTTCTGGTTTCTCATGTGGAACAAGTAAACATCTTCTTCCACTGCTGCTGTCCCTATGATGAATAACAATTACTGTTCCTGTTCTGAGAAGCAGGATGAGGCTGTTGGCACCGTTAGTGTTCATTTGAGTGCTCTGTGTATTTGTCTGTGTTATCTGTGTGGCTGGCCATGTGTAAATATGCATCTATGTGTTGTGTACACACGCTCTGTGTGCATGTGTCTGCTAGGAACACACACTCAGCCTCACTAGCAGCTGGACTTGGGGACATAGAGCTGCTGCAGCCTCACCTCACATGGGCTGCCAGATCTGTTCTAATTCCACTAACTGATGGTTTCTCATGAATCTGATGGGTTTTGTAGTCTTTCCTCAGTCAGCTTCTGCATGTCAAAATCAATCTTTCATGAACCACAATAAACATAAGCATAGACCATAAATGCAAATAAAAGTATTTTCCTTAGAAGGGATAGCTACAATTTCTGTGAACAAATTGAACGTATCTTACCTCATCTGTTTTATCATCAAAACAGTTGTTAATAAATTCCAGTAGTTCATAAGGAATTACCATCAAGATCACAATGTCCATCTCACACCCATCTTAACCTTGCTACCATTCTTTCCGAACTGTGTATTTCAACTAATTTTGGTTTCAGCAGTATATCTTTGGGCAATATACCACATTTACTGAAATCTGCTGATCTGCTAATCAGGGCTCATGGCTTCTCAGCTGTGGAGATATCCTACTTTGGAGGCATAATATATGTGATGCAGCAAGTCGATAGGGCCATTTCTGTATCAGTTGCCAAAATATCCCCATCAAATACACATGCACCACACACACTCCAATGCTTCCTGTTTCTGCTGCATTTATAAAATAGAATGCAAGAATTCATCAGTAGCTGTGCCTGGGTGAGATTCATCAACAGGTAACAAACCAGACCAAACGGAAGTAGATAAGCTTATCCACAATTCTGGGGGTTTGAAGGGTCACTAGCATTATTTCTGAGCTCCAATGGCTTTGCAGAAGTGTCACCCAGAAAAAATCTGTAGCAACTTCATCCAAATGCTCAGCTCTGCGGCAAATGAAGAGACGGGGCGCAGCTTGATGCAAGCAAGTTATCCGTTTATTAGTGATTTTCTTACAACTATATACGTTTCTACCTTCTACATATTACACACTGATTGGTTAAATCTTAAGCATAAAAAACACTGATTGGTTGATATTTAAGGCACACTGTTAGAACAATAGGAACTTATTAGTTTATCTTGACATAGCAATAATTTCTATTCCAAGGTTAGGGAGTTTCTTTCTACGCGGCTTTCTTGATTACATATCGGCGCCATCCGTTCCCTTATCTGGCTACTTGTTTCTCTGTCTGTCTGGTTGCCTCCTCAACTGTAACAGCTCAGGGGTCTGCAGTTAGCTTGTTCCTTTGTTCCCAGGGCTTGTGCCCTACAAGTTCTAACAAGTCTCTATTCATCAGGCTATCAGTACTTGGACTCTTGTCCTTGAGGCCTTGTCCTACACAGCTCCTGTCACAATGAAGCAACAGTGCCACTATGATACTGCATCCTTTTTTATACTGCTCTCTTTAAGCAAGGTAAAGAAAGAAGGAAAAGGGATGCAAACAGTAAAGGCATAATGTCCATCTGCAACTTCAGCACTGTTAAGGAAGCTGATTTGATCCAGCTCCCTCAGAGATTTCATGCAACCTGCTTAGCTTCATCATGTCTCTTCAGTTCGCAGCTCATAGTTCATCAGGGCAGCAGATTTCCCTTTCCAGAACTGGACACAGTATTTCCAAAAGAAAAAGTCTCCACTAAGTAACCAGTATCCTCTTGTGTTCATGGCGAGCAGAGGCCACAGTGCTGGTTTGCTGGAAGGCCGTATTTCAGCCAGGCTGCCCAGCTGCTTCTTCCAGACCTGGAGAACAACTTATTGCTCTACCCCAGCTGGGCACACAGAATTCTGAATAGACATTGAATACACATATTTAGAAGAACATAAGACACAACCATCATGCTGAATGCAGTCATTAAGAGCTACATATAGGACTAACTCATCACAATGGAAAAGACTTTGACAGAATTTCTGGTCTGGCACCATCTCCTGTTTGCTATCGAAATAATGAAAGCATCTGAAAACAGCATTGCAGGGGTTTATTAAGCTGTGCCAGTGATGGACTCCATGCTAGCAGAGTAAGAGCCACCTCTGCTGGTTGCAGGAGAAAAATGGGACTGGACAGATTTGCTGCTCAAAGAAAGAATAAACAATACGTCCCTGTGCCTCCACCCAGATGAGCTAAAGCCTCCATTGGACTGTGTACAGGAGGGTGAGACTGTGGAGCAGGTGACTATGTCACAGAACCCAGAGAAAAGCCACAACAAAGATTGGTTTTGACCAGATTGGTCAAGTTTCAATAATTCTGCATGAAACTGAATGGCCATCATTGGGGAACAACAGAAAGCAGAAAGGGGCAAGGGCCTTTCAGGTTTTTTTGGTAGCACAATTCTTCTTTTTATCCCTTATTCTGCTAGACAGGGTAGAAAATCTTGAACCCATCATGTAATATTTTTTTCATATAATAGGAAAAGAAGAGTAGAGAAGGTAGAATTTCCTTGTTGGAACAAAAGAATAGATGCATCTCAGATGAGGAAACTTGTGCTGCTCACTATGAATTGCTTTCATTAAGTCTTTTTACATTCAGCTGGAGAGAGTTTTTTGGCATTAAAGCTTTTGTGTTCCTGCTGTATGTTCTTAGATGTGGTTCCATTTGAACTTCAGTACTATGACCCAACTCCGAAATGGTTACATACTGCCTACATGAGAATACAGCTAACAGTTCAGCTGTCCAATAAGCTAAAACAAGAGATAGTCACCATCATCAGCTCTTCCCTGTGATTTCCCCACACCCAGGATCCTTCTGCCGTTCAGTTCATGGGCAGTTCTCAGTGGGTAATTGTACAGTTCTTTTTTTTTACTTTTCTCCTGCTATCCAGTATGTGACTCTGACTTTTACTCCAGTCAGAAGTAGTAGAGAAATATGCATTTATTTACTTTTCATAATTTCCAGAAGAATCTCCAGTGCACTCTAGTATCTGTAATTATCTCTGGAAATCTGGAGAGAAGTATCTGTTGAAATACACTGTTCCCTGGTCAAGCTGCTATGCCTTACTTGCTTGCTTCTGACTGTCTCTACAAACATCAGGCAATAGACTTCCAGATAGATTTGTAGTGTGTGTGATGTACTAGACTGTGTCTTGCATGAAGTTCACCTCTTTGCTTTCTTTGATGTAGGAGTGAGAGAAAATAATTTGGGATTTCTTCTTCTTTTCTTTTCTTCCTCTACAGAGAAGTGGTTCATGGGGTTGGTTATGAGTTTGGAATCCATCCCATATTAAACTCTTGTACTGTGGCTTTATTTTCCTCAGAGAAGTTTTAAGGGAGAGGTGTTGGTTCCCTCACCTCAGAAGACTTTGTCACACAGAAAAAGTACTACTCCTTTACAGTCTAACAATGGAGTCCAAAGGGAGAAAAGTTCAGCTTGCACTCTTCTTGAAGTATCAGGGTGACTGGAATAATGTTTTTGTATTCTGCAGGGTGTGGAGAATTTATACAATGATGCTCATGTATCCTCCTTTGACTACCTTTGGGTCCCCATGGAAATTTCTGCTAGCACACAGTAGACTTTGGTCTTGGAATGACCCCTACAAGTTGCTTTCCTTATGCCCCATAAAATGTTGAAGACAAAAAAGGATCTTTTTATTGTCCTATTTTATGGTGTTTTGTATTAGCTAACAATTATCATTTGTGATTTGTCTTTAATGGGGTCAAACTTTTCTCCCTATGAGCCTAGGGCAGCAGCTCTCCTATCCTATTTTTCTTGTGCTGTCTGATGTGCGTATGTTCACTGCTGCCATATAATAACAATGACATTTCATGTAGTTAAGTTTAATTAGTTTCCAAAGATGCATGTAGGCTGAAATTTTACCAGGGGATTTCATCCCTGTTTAATTCCAGGGAATGGAGTGCAGTGCAGAAGCTTTCTAGTAAGATCCTATTGGTCCATCAACCCAGTTGTGCTCAGCAAGGGAAAAGCAGTAACACCTTTACAAGTGTTGCGGTAAATATTATTATGGGAATCAGAATAAAAGACTCTTGCAAGAACTACTTAGTTTCTGTTCATACTTACTATCCTTTCCCGTAGTCAAAGTCTAAATTAGAAATTCTAAACCCTTTCAGAATATATATACTTATTTCTCATTTTCATAGACAATCTCACCAGTTGCTCTAAAGTATCAGAAGTTTAACAACATTAAAGGGATGAGAAAGGTCAGACAATGAACTGGAACATAGTAAATTCTTCAAAATATGAAATCTGTGACTTCAGAAAACTTGACTTTGTTTTGCCATACTGCTTCACTCTATCTCCACCTTGCTACTAGTCAGGTTATTGCATTGCTGGATCATTAACTTTCTTAAATGTTCCTCTTTTCTACGTGACTTAACATTTGTGTATTTGTGCACTCTGCCATTGCTTACCTGCAGCTACTACCTATAGAAATTTGTGTTGCCTCCTGAGATAATTCTTATGAAGAAGACTCAGAAGCAGAAATACAAACTGTGTGGATGCAGGGATTTTTCCTCAATCAAGTCAGGGTTTTTTGGTGTAAGTCTGTAATGACACATCTTTATTTTAGGTGTGTTTCAGCACCATTTTAGACACTTCAGTGTGTAAAGTATTCCCTCATTCCACAAAAACATTCAATAGAAAAAAAATCTAAAAGGCTTGTTCAGTGGGAGCTAAATCCTGCCCTGTATGGTTGTTACTTCTGGTAAGAGATTGGTTTATTTCCTAATAGACAAACCTATGGCACTTTATCCCATCCAAGAGTTTTGCAGCAGTTTCAGCTGTGTATTCTAATGAATTATAGCTGGTGTAAAAAGTAATTCCATAATGTCTAGGCTCCATCCAAAGACCTAAAAAACATGATTTTACTTTCTTTTAGTAAGTATATGTTGCAGTAACTGAGGAAAATAACATACAGCTCATATTAGATTATATAGGTGCTGGTCTAGAAATGTCTGGAAATCACTGTGGTTGCTTATAAAACTTCAAGGTAAAGTTAAATATATTGCAGTAAAATAACTTCTCTGCAAAGATAATCAAAAGATTATGATCTGTTCTTTTTAAACTGATGATTTCGAAAGAAAATTCTAAAAAGCGATTAACTGACTTGGTTGCAAATTTAATTTAGAGTATTGTGGAAGGCAATATATTGCATTTGGTTTCTTGATTCATGTTAAAGTCAGCTGAAAAATGAAGGTCCTTTCTGACGTCTACAATAGCTAGTAATAGCCATTCTGACAGGCACAGAATCTAGAGTGTAACAGCTGATCTGGGAGACCTGGTGCTACTTGAAGCTTTTCAGGGATGTTACTTTGAGCTATCCCTAGTCTGGGGTCCTGTGGCGGCAGCTACATACATCCAGCAACAAGAGTATCCTATATATAGTTCCCACAATGTCGGGGTGTAAATGACAGGAATCTAGAAAGTTGTCTCAATTATGTTGTCATTTATGTCAGTGATCCAGGACAAATGTCCTTTAATTAGCCAATGAGCCAAATTCTGAAGAGACAAAAAGCAGTTTCTCAAGACTAAGGGGACCAGTAGACACTCATAAAAAGGGTATACTGATTCATCTTGGGGTACAGAGTGTGTGCAGATATCCCCACAATAGGGATAAGTAATATTGGATAAAACAATGTTGGTAAATGGGGGTTAACATTCAGAATATGAATTTGGTGGAACTGCAGAGCTTTCAGTTTTAAGCATTAATACTGATCAATCATACTGCAAAACAGCAAAAAATTATATTACAGTACATGCGATGATAGTCAGTGCTGTTTGTTACAGCTGCTCCAATGTTTTGAGTTTGTTGCAAGGCTGAAGAGTTACTCGGAGAGTTTTAACATGATTTTCATGTTAAACAACTTTACTGGTCACTTGTCTTTGTACGGCTTGCTAATTTATATGGCTGCTAAATTATCATAGCCCAGTTAACTTATGCCAGACAACTTCAAGATCTGCAGCATTCAGGGCTGCTCCAGCTGTTCATACTGATCCCCAAAGAGTTCCAACAGTTCCCTGACCTGCCTTCAAGGTAGCAATGAGACTGAATTTTCTTAAGCCAGTAAAATTGAATTTGTACTATGGGTGTATTTTTGTTATGTTTGTTTCCAATACAGTGATTACATGTCACTCTAAATTGAGAGAAAGAGTACAAAAGATTTGGGGGATGATTTTCCCGTTCCTGAAGGAGGGGTTTTACTAGCTGCGGGATTTGCAGAAATTCAGAATTATGAGCATCCTCAATTTCTGTACCAGAATCTCTGGCCTTGACTTAACATCAGAATGAGGATTTTATCAAGATCCTTAGAGAAACCACTCAAAAGATTCCAGACAGGTATGAGCTGGTGGCCTGTTCCACAAGTGGGGTTCCAGTTGCAGCATGTAAAAACAGATCAAAAGCTATTTGTAGTTCCCCCATTATATAACAAATATATGTCCCAGATGAAAATAATTTGGATTTATCTGTTAAAAATTCTGTAACATTTCTCACCTTTTAAAATTAGACACTAACTGGTTCCAAGTCAGGCAGAGATTTGATAGTAGAAGACAATGTTTCCTGAGGTATCTGGTAGGTGGATACTGTGGTATTATTTTCCCCATGGAGAGGGTCCAGACCAATCACTTGTATTAATGCAGATGCACCAGAACACACCATAGGGATGTCTGATATCATCTTTATTTTTCTATCAAATGCATTTAGTCTATGAGATTAGAAGTCTCTTCTTGATAGTACTTTAGGATATATTCAGGGCATGGGGTCAGGGTGCAATTGTCTGTTGGTCTTGGGTCTCAGTAATAGGTGAAACATCAGTTGAAGGTTTAGATGTGACTTTCCCTGTTAACAAAGGAAGAAGTCCCAGAAAATTTGAAACAAATACAGGAGGAGGGAGGGATGGTAGGTATGCTGTGAGAGTGTCTGCTAGTATGTCATATCGGCATTCCCCTTCCTATTTTGACCTTTTTTCTGTCTGCCATGCTATATTGATTCCTGAAATGATAGAAAACAAATCTTAGTCTTGAAGGTTATCCAAGCCTCAGCTCTTATTAATTCTTCCCCTTTACATTTCTTCAAAGCTTTCCACACTCTCTTTCCCTGGTTACACAACCAGGTAATCCAGTGGGTTCCTAGCGCAGGGTGGACATCTACCATTTAATCTCTTGACCTCCAGGTATAATGCACTTGGTGTTGTGGGGTTGGATAGGTTATTGACAACTCAAATGCACGACTAAGGACTCTTTCTCTGAGTGTTTGGTGATCATTCAGGTGGCATGAAATTGTCCACAAGAATTTTCCCCACTTGGGAGATTTTTATTATAATTTTTTTATTTCATTAACGGACCATTCTGTCTTTCTACAAACCTTTACTCTGTGATTGACACGGTAGATGGAGAGTCTATCATACACATCTTCTATTCATGCATTTATGAATACATCTATTCATGTATTTCTTGATTTTTAAAATGTAATTCATTACTAGATTGTATTTCTTGAGACAATGGGAGTGTAGCAAACTGCTAATTTAATCCTATTACAGGCGGTGGTGCTGTGGCATCTCGAGATGGATGCACAGGTTCCATCCCTTGTTAGTTCTCCACAAATGCCTGTGTAATCTATTTGCCAGATTTGTGCAACACCTATCCTTTCCTCAGGTTAGGATATTGTTGGCTGTAGATCATGCATCAAGCCACAGTTTAGCAAAACTGGCATGAGTATGCTTACTATTTATTTAGCTTGAGTACGTGCTACAGACCATGCCCATTTGCCTGCATGTTAGAACAGATTTGAACTCCTCTTAAGTCCTAACCGTTGTGCAGACACTTTCCTAACTGCTCCTCAGAGGCATTTTGGACTGTATTAATTTTAGTTAAATGATTGGTGTCACAGGGAACAAAAAAGTTTTAAGTCAGTGAATTTTACTTAATTTATTTTATGGTCAGTTAAGAAACTTTAAATTACAAATTCTGGTGTTGAGAAAAAAACCCACAACAATTAAACAAACCCTTACAGAAACACAGTGCAGCTTTGCTCTGAACACCCCAGTAGAAAGGGGTGAGAAGGGTGTGAGAAGGGTCCTACAGACTGATCATCTTTTTGCATGTGTGGGGCTTTCCTGATGTTTTAGAAGCCATTGCCAATAGGTATTTTGCTTTAAAATAACATGTAAGGATCTGGGTAATATACTAAATCCTGGAATATGAGAGCACCAAAAATGCAGAGTACCTACTGCTCTACCTTGTAGAGGAATGAAGGCAGTGGGTTGATTAGCATTGATAACATGCAGCTGTGGCCTTGCCTGGAAGCCAGTGGGTTGATTGACATGGACGATGTGCAGCTGTAGCTTGTTCCTGCTAAGTGGTTAAATAGCCCTGAGGAGGGCGGGATAGGTGGTTGGGCAGAGGAGGAGTAGTGTGGTCTGGCCTCTGGAGGAAGGAGAAACAGCATGGACAGTACAGTAAAAGCCTTATTGCAGCCTACTAGTTTGTGCTGCAACACCAGAAACCTGGAGTACCTACTGCTGCTCCTGATTCTGTTTTATTGTTAGGTGGAGCCAGGTGCTGAATCTCATTCAAAACCTGTTGAGGAATTATGTTTTTCTTCCTCCTACATACCCAGTTCTTACAAACACTACTTCTTGACTAGGACCTTGACTTTTCCTGTCTGAGACAAAAGAGGTGTTTTGTAATTACATCCTTGCCCTTTTATACTAATTGTTAATGGTTAACATCTTGCTTAGTAATCAGTAAGTCATTGCCAAGTACCATGAGGTTTCCTGACTGGCCTCACCAGACTATCATTTGGTGAACATCCCTTTTCTGTTATGTTCCCCATCGTTCTAGTTGCTGGATCAGTTCAGACACAAGACAGATACTACTGGTAACCTGCATTGTGGGATTCGTATTGGTTTGCTTTCAGACAGAAATGGAGTTGGAGCAAATATCTGAGCTTCCTTTTGGTTCATATTAAGATGCTTGGGTGGTGACCCAGTTTCACATTTTCCCTAGCTGTCTGTCCACATCTGACCTCAAAGGATGTCCATCCCCAGGATAATCATGATATCTAACAGGACCTGAGGTTTCAGCATTCTGATATTTGGCATCATAAATAAAAGTAATTTAGTTTTAACCCCAGGATATGTGACTGTTTTGCCATTTGCTCCCATTACTGAGTCTTTGTTTCATTTAAGGGAGATTCTTCCTTCATATCTGTCCTTATGAATGATAGAGCTTTGTGTTCCAGCATGTACTAAGAAGGCAGTGGAGAACTTGTTGCTGACCAACATTTCTAGTCTTGGCTGGCGGTGGGCTGCTCGGATGGCTGCCAGCCCTGTGATGGGGCCTGGCCAGCCCTGCTCGTTGAGGTGCGGACATGGAGGAGCAGGGCTGAGGGCTGAGGCAGCTGCTAGTTGGAGCTCCTGGATTTTTGCACTGGCACACCTTCTCCTGCTAATTGTTTGAGAGTAGTTATGGAAAGACCTTGCAGCTGCAACATCTTTAAACCTTTATCTCAGCCTTTCTGGCTTCCTGCCTCCTTGGCAGTGGTCAGAAGTTGTTTGCTTTTTTTGGCTTGCCCATGGCTCTCCTGTGGTGTGGCAGAGACGGGCTGGGGTGGGTGGCATCAAGCTTCTCTGGGTTCATGCTACTTGGACTTCAGGTGGCACTTTCAGATTGTCATGTAAAGACAATCTGGCCATGGGGTGTCAGCACCCACAGCTTCCATGGTCAGCAGTGCTGGAGGTTTAGATTTTGGGGCAGCCTCTTCTACTATAGGATGGAGTCCACCTGCAGTGGTGTCTTGCTATCATGGGTTATTCAGAGCAGTTTGTCCACCACTTAGCAAGTCTAAGATAGCCCATTTTAATATTACCTTTTCTAATTAGCTAGCATTCTCCCAAAGCCATCCATCTTTACCTCCTCTGTCACTAGTAGGTGAGGAACAAGCCCATCCTGCTGCACAATTCAATAACCCATTCACACCAGGTTTCTCCAGATTTTGAGTCTGTAAATCCAATAATTCTTGAGAAGTGAAGCCACAGGCAGGGGGCAACAGCTGTCCTGGCAGCGCATCAGGCTCTTCTGTGGGGTTTATTTGGTGCTACTCCCTGAACCTTGTCATCCTCTGAATCAAGTAGTGTATCATGGGGTGCTCAGGGGGTGGGGTCTTGGGTATCACAGGGTGTTCAGGGGGTGGGAATTTGGAGTGCAGATCACACCATGTATTTGTCTCAAACAATTTAATACATAGCAGTCATAAACTTGACTGGGCCTGTTTTGTCGGTTTGGAACAGTTGTTGCTATTGCAGCAAAGCTTTGGCACTGATATGAGACTATTGTTTACCTTCTAAGTACTTATTTTTTACTTCCAGTTGACTAGTTCTGGTATTACAGGTTACATTGCTTTGGGTAAATTTTCTTCCTCACCACCAGATTTTGCTTTGCCTGTCTCTTAACCTGCCTGCTCCTGCCTGCAGGCAAATTCTGAGTGACTGATATAACCCTGACTTGCATTTTCCACTCCTCTCGCTGCGACCAGATTGCCATAGCGTCAGTATAGGTTTCCTTTAGCCATTTGATATCCCCATACGGATTATCATGTTTCTCCTTTATAAACTTTTGCCCTGTGGGGTTGTGGAGACCTGAAGACCAGCCCTGCTGTGATGCTGCAGAGCAGACTGATGGCCCTGGGTGGCAGAAATGGAGTCCTGGAGCAGGGCCAAGGGGGAGACCTTGGTGGGTTGGGCAAGGACAGTGAGGCTTATCAGTGCTTTTATGTCCCTGATGCTTTCTCAATAATTTTCTGTTCCAGCTGCATGAGACATACAGAAACCAGCCAACAGATAAAAGCAACACCAAAAAACCCACCCAACCTTTCCCTATGCCCTAGATGCCCTAGAGCATATACCATGCCCTCACGGGAGGGATGAGGACACACCAGTGAATGTCACGTCATGTTTGACACCATTTCCATAGGTGATGGTCACACTGAGGAGAACAGTGCTTACAGAAGTTCAGAGAAGGTCTCCGGATCTTCTCTGAGCACTCTTGGCATTCCCAGTCATGAGGAACTGCTCAGCATGTGTGTTCACTCTCCTGTGAGCACTGAGGCTGACCAGGGAAGATCCCGAGTCTTGCCACTGAATTCATCACAAGTGTGAGACTGCTGGAGAGGACAGTCACCCATAGTCAAGGTCTGCAGGTCTTATCTCATTCAGCTTTGCAAGGCCGAGATGACATCAGCTGGCAATGGGCAGCTGAGCTGCGTAACACACATCACAGAGTATTTGTAGATGAGGATTTTTGTCTCTGCCCAAATGTCTTCAAAAAAATGGGTCTTGGAGGCTGTCACAGTCACACAAAGATGAGAATCCCCCTCCCATAGTTTTAAAATCCAAGTGTATAATATGGTGGGAAATTTGTGTGGTTGTTCTGAAATGCAGAGCTACTAAGAAAGCTCTTCTCCACAGAGCTTAGCCATGGCCAGTTGGGCTTAGCAGGGGTCCTCAAACTTTTTAACCAGGGGGCCGGCGCGCGGATGCAGTGGCAGGCAGCCATCTGCGGCTGCTTGGTTTCCCCCCCCAACCCCCGGCGGGGAGGGGATGGGGGGGTCTGTAAATACCGGGGGCCGGATTGAGGACCGTGGGGGGCCGTATCCAGCCCGTGGGCCGTAGTTTAAGGACCCTTGCCTTAGGGCAAACTGGCCAAACACTTTAGGGCACCCAATAGGTACTACAAGCTGTGCTTTATCTTTTGAAATATGGTTATTGAGGGTGCTACCCTCTTGTCTGCTGCTAGACTTCAGGCTCTGTGTGACTTGATTACTGTTTACTGCACTTTGGGCAACTCTTCACAGGTGTCTGAGCTCTTTCTTTTCTCCTTATTTCATTTTGCAAAGGAAAGGCTGAAAAGAAACAGCTGAGCAACAGAGCGTTGTCCTGCTGTCTACATACATACCTCCTCCTCCCTTCTGCAAGTCTAGGGAGCACAGGCTGGTGTAAGAGTCGGTCTAAAGAGAACAATATTGTCTCAACATTGCCAACAGAGACCTGGAGATGGAATGTGGTCCTCATATACACCAAGACACAAAGACCCTGGGAAAGAGAACTGCACAGTACAAGGAGAACGATGCCGCTCCCTGCAACCTGGGACTGAACACCCTGGGAAGGAGAACTGCACGGTACGAGGAGTACTATGCCATTCCCTGCCACCTGGGATTGAATAAGGCCACATAACAGCTGTCCAGAAGATGGATCACAACTGTGGTCATAACAACGAACCAGAAAACACTACAAGAACACGCCTCCTGGTCTGAAGCTACCCGCCTCTGGGGCAAGATAACCTGGCTCGAGAAGGCGGAGACTGGCGGAAGTCCATGGACCAGAGGAGGAGCAAGGTGTGTTGCTTGGCATAAAAAGATGCCTTCTTAGCAACTGAACTTTGGAGATCTTCCCCACCAAGGATCACGACGATCGGAAGGACCGGCGGGACGCTGCCTGGACGTGGGACCATAGGAACGCCTTGGACCCGTGGTGGTAGTTATAATCCTCTTTCCTTTTCTTTTTACTTTACCTTTTATTCACTTTCTGTCTTTCTACCTATCGCACGCCGCTTTACGGGCAAACAATAAAATTGTGCTGTTTGATTGAAGCATAACCCCTTGGCGCAGTCGCCTTGATTTTTGCGCTTCGAGATCATAGTTAACGAACCATCACGAGTCCACTGAGGGGACTGTGGCAGCTGGTGATGGCATATTGACATGCTCCTGAGAGCTGAAGTGACGTCCATCTCAATGACATCAGGGTGATCTGAAGAGGAAGGCAAAAAAAAAAATACCAGTCCCTTTCATTGGAAGCACAACCTCACGGCTGGGGTCATTTGTGTCGTGGTGGCTGTAAGTGACCAATGCAGGGGACATGGAGCAAGGAGACATTGTGGCTGCAACTCAGCTGCAGAGCCATGAACTCTGGAGGGGTGAGGCACAGAACAGTGAAACACCCTTCTTTTGTGGTATGGAGAGAGAAACTGTGTCAGCCCCAGGAAGTCCTGGGTGACTCTGCAGCGGTCCCAGACAGAGGCACCTCCTCCAGGGGCTACAGATGGCTTGCTTGGACCTTCAAGCCTGCAAGGCAAAGGACACTTGCCAAATTCTCCAGGGCACACCAAGAAGTCCCTAACATTGTGCAGTGACATTCCATCTAAGCTGGGAGAAGGCCGTGCTCTCCCAGTAACTCCACGTGGGACCCACAGACACCTAGCTGTCTCCAGCTGCCTTGGCTGGCCTCAACAGCATCAAGCATAACCAGACACCTGTTTCATTAGAGAAATAGCTGAAAATAAGAGAAGAGGGTGGCAGACAAGGGAGAGGGGCAGTCAGTGCTGCATCCATGGAGCAGCTGGGACCTGCTGGCTAGAACTGAGGCAGCTGAGCTCAGGCAGCCTGTGGCCGTGCTGCTGTGTCCACCACAGGCCAGAGATCCCACCTCTGCACCTTCCTCTGTCCCACTTGTTGCCAGCCAAAAATCCATGGTGACAAGGCCCAACACTGGGCTGGCCAGGCTGTTGTCCTTTAACACAGGGGTTCCCACTGGCAAGACAGGTAGTAACCAAGCCAAGAATCATGCAGAAATGGAGATTTTTCTGTGCTGCTGGCAAGATCCTGAGAAGCTGGGCTGTGGGCACCTGAGACAGTCACCCCAGGGGGAGTGAGGTGCCATGGGTTTGGGTTGACCCTTACTCAGTCCCTGGGAATAGCTTCACCTTGGGATCAGCAAACCTGGGCTATGTGGTTGCCTTTTGGTGAGGAACCTCCATGGGTTTATTGAGGCCCTTCTGAGCTCCTGTCAGAAGGATGCTCTCTGTATGTGAGTGCTGGGGAGATGCCTGAGTGGTAACTGCTCCAAAGCGACACAAAGTGTTTTCCTTTGGTCTGAGTTTGGTGGACATCCTCTTCTCCCAAGGACTCCAGCCCTGAGCAGCATGTGAATTTTCTTACATAGTTTCCTGAGCTAGATCACAGCGGGCATGCATTTTTCAGACTCTGTATGTCTTGTCTGACAAGTTACCAAGAGTCAGTGCTTTCAGAGTAAATCTTTAATAGGTTGCAGTCTTCAAGGAAAAAGACAAAAAAAACCCCCATGAAATTCTATGTGCCACATTTGAAAGCAGTTATAATATATACATATACAGGCACCTGTTTTCTTGTGTGCTGAATTTGGTTTTGTCAGATAGGACTTCTAGTTAAAGCAACCTGGAGTCATTCTACCGCATTCACAGTGCCAGTGACTCTTGCAGGGATATAGGGCCAAAGGATTTATTTCCATGTTGTTTTGCTTTGCTTTGTCCTGTTTAGCCTACCCATAAGAAAAACAGTGACATTTGTCAGTGTTTACATAACTAGGAAAGTCTGTTGCACAGAAAAAAAGAAATCCTTGCTTTGGTACCCTAGTAGGTTGCATTTTGCTCCTGTGCGTGGGGGCGAAGTGTGCAGACCTCAGATTAGTCCACTTACAAACAGAGCTCTTAGGAAGAAATTTTGGGGCTACCGACATTCTTCTGCTTTTAATTCCCACTCCACAGTTCAGTTTCACTCACTTGTTTTGGTATAAGCACTTGAAAATAAATGGAGATTGAGGGAAAGACTTTCATGAAAGACTCATGGGAGTTGGTACTTCTATTTGCTGGTCGTGGGAAATGACTGTAAAACCGCCCCTGTGCTTGCTGAAAATTTCATCCTTGAGACACATTTTGAAAGAGATCTACTATATACAAACAAAAATACCACTGTTTATGTATGAACACTGAATACAGATCAAAATGTATTTATTAGAGAGCTGAATACTCTGAATAAATATTGGAAATTATTTATCACTAACGCAAAATTAACACTTACTCCTGATACTTGATTGAATAGTCAGAAAGTGACAGTATTGCGTTGGAAGTGACAAATCTATTACTACTTTCTGACCTCTAAAACTGAATTACAAGAGTTCTGCTATGAAATGTATTTTGGACTGCCATAACATCACTTTTGAATTATTAATTTATAATTTAGTAAACTACAAGGTACATTACACTTCAGGCAGCTAAATGAACTCACAAAGCAGTAAGGAAGTTCTTACTGAGCTGCTAAAAAATGAATTCTGAATTTTAAGACTGAGATGTTTACTTAAAAATATTTGAATAAGGTATTTGAAGCCATAAAGTTATATCTTTGTGAGCTTCGAAGAATAGCAGATTTGTAAAATTGCTTAAGAATGTCCGCATGTGTAGGTTATTGGACATCATTAAAACTATTTGAATGACCCTCACAAAATGTAAGTACTTCTATTGTTTCTGCTACATGAAAAGGCACATATAAAAAACATTAGCTAAAATGCTAACTGCAGTGCTTAAAAGCTATGTGTCTAAAATAAGAAGGCTAGCATTACAGGACATGTGCATGTAGCTGACCGTTCTAGAAGAATGTTGTTTCAGCTCTTCTTGGTCCACTTGCTTTCAAGTCTCCTTTGTCCCATTAATATTTCTTCCTCCAGATGTGGAGATGTCCTTCACAGAGTGGAAAACTTTTTCTTCCTTTTTTTAATTGGAACATAAGCTATGTGCAAATCACTTGTGAAAGGTAAATGTTCCTCTCTCAAAGGAATTAGTATTATTTTCACTATGATTTGGAGAGCAGGCAAAGCACACTACAAATTTTAATGTGTGCACGCAGAGGTGCCCAGTGATCCTGCCATACCTCATGTATCATAGGCTTAATTCTATTACAACATATTGTTCACACAGTCTAAACAAGAGTGGATGTTTCTTGCTGGTAGAGGGAACAACATTAATTCTTGAAACTGGTGGATAAAACCCACAAAGCAGCCATACACATTTCAAGCTCCTTTATGAGTGAATGAATAACCTTTTGATTCTAGCAGAAAAGGTAGAAAACTCTCATTAAATTTGTAAAGGACTGAAAGGACTTTACACCACAAAAATTATAAGCTCAGTATTTGGTATCTGTAAGCAGTCTTCTTACAGAACACAGCTGTTCCATGGATGTTTTAACAATTATCTTGTACCTTCTGGCAAAGTGGACTTTCATCTTGCAGCTGGTAACAGCTACATGTTGTCTGAATCCCTGACAACAATAACTAGGTTCCTTTACTTTTTGCAAGTATGTTTTCCTGTATTTGTGTTGCATTTAGATTTTTCAAGAGCTTGCACACTTCTTAGTACAAACATATTTATTTTTTACAAGTGACTTTTGAAAGAGGATGTATAATGTAATGGAAAGGGAAGAACATTAGTCTTAACTCTCTGTGAAAGAGTAGCACCTGCTTCCCTTTAAATCTGCAGTCTATATTAAGATTTTGGAAAACCATAGGAAACTGGGTGTGGCCTTCTGTGTTTCTGTAAAATGAGATTAGTGGAGTCAAAATTTAGAAGTTCCTACAATAACAAAACATATTTGAAAACTCAAGATTACAGCTTTCTGATATCATGGGTCACAGTCTCTAAAAAATGCTATGCTGACATTTTTACTTCTCACAAACCCAGTTTATGTCAAAAGTTATGTTTATGTGCTTCCCAGTCAATTAACAATGGTAGCATGGAAAAGGGGAGACAAGTTATTCTGCATGTGGAAAGAAGGAGAAACTGAAAGAAAAAATATTAAAAGAACCAAAATTTCATGTTTTCTTTGGTTGTAGTAGTGAGATGAGACAATTGCTAACAACATTTTGAAAGAATACCATCTGTGTGAGGGTGGCAAATAAACAGAGCCCTGCAGGGGCTTCACGTTCACTAGTTCAAGACTTGCTGCATTGTCTTGGCAAAGCTATCAATGGGCAGGGCCCTGGGTGGGACTTGAGAAACCTGGATTCCAGTTCTGATCCAGTTACTGGCCCATTAACTAAACTTGTGCAAATTATTAGTTTTCCCACCCACATATATAAAAATATAATGCTATCTGCCTTGTAAAGCACTTTGAAATACACAGCTGAGGAAAAACAGCCACCAAGCAGGTGTGGTTACATTTGTTGTATTACTGATTTAAGCTGTTTTTCGAAACTGAGACTGTATCCTGCTGTAGGCACCCTGTAACATGAAAGCAGAAATGTTTACTTAGGAACACAGAAACATGACAATGCTATGCTGTTTTTCTCTGCTACTCACTCTTTTGTGCTTTCTCCTAAAAGTGCCTGCAAGGCAAAATACCTGCAACTGTAATCTTGACAAATGTCCCAGCCACCTAAAACCATAAAACTGGCACTTACATAGGAGGTTTCAAAGGAAACTGCTATTGCAGGAAGAGGTGACGATTTCCTTTGCTGTGAATCTATTCTTAGCCTGTACCGTGTCATGGTATCAGGAGCTGCTGCTAGTCTTTCAAGAGAAGCACAAGATGTTGTTAACAAGTCCCTTAGCATTTTTCTGTATGTGGATGTGCTGACTCTGTGCCAAATGGCTCATAGGCAATTGTGGGTTATATACCTGATTTTTTTCAATATGCAGTGGCATTGTTCATTTTTTTCTGTCCACTACTACTTGGTAATATTTGCTACGAGTTCACAAACAGCTGCTATTTCACTGTGGCCAAAACTGCATTTAATCCCTACTTGAAGTAATTACTGTCTCTAATTTCCTAAAATGTGACCAGTGAAGAAATCTGGTTAAGTCTAATATTTGACTTGTTCTTTAATCAAAGGAGAGTCACTGGTTTGTGAATGACCTTGTTGTCCTCTGCTGCTGTTACCTGCTCAGAGCTCAAACACGGTGTATTCCCCCTTTTTACAATAGTTTTCACGGCACCGAATGTGTTACCTGCTGTGAAGAAGGAAAATACTGTGGTAGCAGTGAATATGAATCATGCCACTGCTCCTGTGTGACATACACAGGTACCTACCTCACTGACACTTAGCTGGATCCTTTTCTTTCCTCTGGATTTTTGCCTGCAATTTTACTTTCTGTATTGTAGTTCCAATACAACATGGTTGCTGACACGTGAAATCTTAATTCTTTTGGTAGTTTTTTAACGTATTTTTGGAACGGCAGACTTCTTCCAGCTAACATGAAGAATCTAAGTTCTCTAGTTTAAAGTGCACATACACCCATTTCTTTGCTTTTAATGGAGTTCATTCTAATTTCATATTACATCCTCCTTTTTCTTTCTGGAAAGGAGAAATAACTGGCAGATTTTTGTCTCTCCTCTAGAACTACATTTATTTTAGGAAAAATATAGACTAAATTATGTGATGCAGCTTGTTCTAACCAAGTATCTTTATCGATACTTTATTGATGTTACTGTTCACAATACGTATGTGTATTAATAGGATTTGTCACATTCACTTTACCTGAATTTTCCTAAAATAACTTCCTCCTCCAGCAGATGACTTTTCCTTCCTTACCCGTTTTTCAGAAGCTGTGGCTTTCAGAATGCTTTTCTGCTTTTTTGTGAAGACCCTGGTGTACTATCACAGCTTTCTATTTTGCTACTTCAAACCGTGGTGAAAAACAAGTTTAAGTATCTATAATAAAATCAGAATTATGTGAAGGGGTAGCAAGAGGAAAAGAAATATTTAGAGGCATTTAAAGATTTATTAGGGGATTGAGGAGCACCCAAGTTGTGAAGGGAACTCGCACTTTCTTAAGAGTTCTCAGAGGCAACCGATGTATCATTCTTACTGAATGGTCAGCTTGGTTATTCGCTATGATTAATTCCTTTCAAATGTCACAGACATTGAGATAATGCCTTCCCTAAGATTGTTGCTACTAGTCTATACAGTCCAACAAGTGCAGCCCAACAGGAAAATCGTACCAGAACAAACAACAGTATTAAACAGTGTGAGAAATATTCAGCATCATATGTAGAAAAGGCTAACTCTTGGGTGCAGCTCACTTCATCTGGTTTTAATAGTTTTATCAAAGATTTAAAAAAAAAAAAAGAAGGACAGGGTTGAGTCTTATTTCTGTTTACAGCTCCTGCTGGTTTCTAGGCATTCTAACTAAAAAGTTTCCTGTCCAGTGTAAAGTCAGTCAGTTGCAGGTCTAGAAGTAAATCAGTTATGAGACCTCTTCATATCAAGAAATTAGAACCACATGTCATTGTAACCTAGAGCTCATCCAGAGAAGGTTACAGAGAGATGGATGAATTAAAAAAAAAGGTTTAATGCAATGAGTTTTGAGTGACATCTGTCTCAGCACTTATCAATTTTGCCATGCAAATACTTGACATACCATTTTGGTCTATAACATATCAGGATAAATTTGTTGCATTTGTACACATCCAGCTCTGACTGACTCTAGAGAACTGGCAGAAAGGAGCATCACTGAGGGTTGTGGTTCCTTTTCCAGCTTTTGTAGAGTATAAAGAGTTCACATGAAGAACATTCTATATAGTTCTTTTCCCGCCTCCACATACAAACAAATGCTCTGGTTTTACCCCAACATACTTACTATTGAATATGAATTCAGATATAAAATGACATTAGTGCAAAATACACAGAAATACAGTTCATTGACATCTTCCAAAACTACTGTTCTTAGCAGAGTTGAAATCTCTGAGGATGTCCTGTCCACTGAATGTTTTTCTTGCAGGATACAAGACAGAGAGTTTAACAGAAATGGTATCACACAGAAGTACTTTGCTTGTGGACCAGGGTGCCCACTTTGGATATATCAGGAGTGCTAATGATGTTAACTGTACCACAGGCTTCAATATGGAATCAAAGAAATATTATTAAGCAGGGACACAAAAAACAGTATACATTAAGATCTTCCAATTATGAGGAGTTACATCTGTTAACATAGCTAACTCTTGTAACACTTTCAGTCCTGTGCCATCCACAAGTGCCCCCCACCACCACCTTTTTTTTTTTTTTAGGCATATATACTTTCCCCTCAAAAGTGACTGCTACATGAAGGCTAAATCTAGGAAGAACCCAAGGAACTAAGTGGTATTGCTTGAACTACAGCACAGTCAAGATACATTGCTGATGGTATTCTCCAGTTACGCATAGAGTTACAGAATCACAGTATAGCTGCAGGCTTTATGCATTATACAGGACTCTCTGTCCAGCCTTTTTTGTTACTTAAAAAGGACAATTCTCTCAAGTATCCAGGCTTCATTAGAACAAATTTTCCAATAACAAACTAATGTGTAAAACCCTATCCAATGTTTTGTACTCTGGTCTTAGAGTTATGAAGAGTATAGCTCGTCAGTTTGTAAAAATATTTTAGAGGACATCTAGTAAATAAAAAGATGGTCTGTGTGCTTCAGTGCCGTAATAATATTACCACATTCACGATCTGAGGGCATTTACCTCCCTACCACCATCTTCAGACAACTCTTCTTCCAGTAAGAAATTTTTTTTAAGCCCAGGTTGGGATTTTAGCACCAGAATTTCATTCAGCGTAAATAAGGCTGTTGCTGCCTAGAAGGTGTAGGAAGAAGACAAAAAAAATTATACATAGAGGCACTGTGAACACCACCATGTTTCTGGTTAATGGAATGCCCAAGCATAAGATAGGTGCCTCTTAGCACCAAGACCTTGCTTCAGCTGCTTGAGAAGTGGCTGTATGGTCTTAGCACTAGTTTGCAGACTCCAGTGAAGAGGCAATTGATGATTATTGCAAACAAAACCAAGGGCAAGAAAGTGAGAAAACACATTATGTGAAGACCATTGGTTACATAGATAGTCTATGTTTAACCAGGTGATTTCCACAAACACAGAGAATTCTCTGTAAATGAGTGGAATAGTCTTTCTTTCATTGTCTTCCAATCAAAATCATAACTGCTGGAGTCACCACAGTGATGAATTAATGTGACAGGAGTCCAGGGCACCTGTAGCTTTGTACAGCTATGGAATTTGGCACAGGCATGAATATGGACACTGAGGCTAGCAATCAGCCAGTTTAGGGGATACTCATAGCACCTAAACATAAGCCCCTAACTCAGGTGTGTTAATTGAGAAGGCTGATTTTCATAGGCTCCCAAGAGGACTGAGCAGAGCTACAGAGAGGATCTTTCCCAAAAGTTTACATTAGGCTATTAATGCCTAATCCAGAAGTCTTGTTTTTAACCTCATGTGTTATTCTCACACTAATAACCCTGGTTCATCTGCACTGAATTGCATTGTAACCAGCTGATATTCACACTGGTATGAAATTGGAATCAGGTCCCGTAAGACATTTTACTGCATAGGACTCCCCCCCTCCTCCCCCGCCCCCAATCAATCCTACAATTTACAACACAAATATCTATGATCAGACCATGCTATACTCCAATAGAGTCCAGAAAAATTCATATTTGAGGAAACAGTACTGATTTAAGGTATGTTACATCTGAAATGAGATTAGCACAAGAAATGTGGGCAGAATTTCAGACTGGGAACTTAATTTTTCCAGTTCAGGATTGCATTAAATTAGACTATCTGTGTTTCCTTGTCAGCTGTTTTGTGTGTTTTACAAAGAGATAGCTGCAAAAAGAAAGAAGGTATAAAAAAATTCAGTTATAATGCCATCAGGCCAAACCACCTAGACACTGCAATAATGAGATCTCTGTGACCTTTTGGAAGGGTGCTGCTGTCTTGCCCATAACAAATCCTCCAGTAGTTTTCAATTTTTGTACTTCAGGTTTCCAAGGGCTTTCAACTTTTTTCATGCTGGAATAGACTGAAGGGGCAGAGCACTACAGTACTTCAGAGCTGCAGTAAACCTTAGCTCAAGAAATGGCATGGTGTGATCAGTTTCTGTTTCTAGAAAGAAACTGGGGAGACTGAGCTGGAAGTTGTTACTCATTCTGATAAAGAAGCAAGAATCAATGTGATGTTGAGTCACAGCCTGGCCTGAATAGGAATTTTAAAGAGAAGGTGTTTCAGTTCTAAAACAAAAAGAGAAAGAACATACCCATAATGATGAAAACAGCTCAGCAGGTCTGAAAAGGTCATACATTTTTGCCTTTAAAAATCCAGAACAGTATAATAATAATAAAGCAGAGGGGTTTTTTTTCCAGAGTTAATGCCCCATTTTTGTAAATTGGTTAGTTTACACTTTTCTCTGATCCATGGTTTCATAACTACTTCAGAATCACACAACATCATACACACATGACTTTTATATTTACACTTTTCATTTGCAACCAGAAGAAGCACAGATAGTTTTAAACAGAGGCTTATAGGATCCTCAAGTGCAGCATGGTAGACACTGAGGCAGAAAGAAACACAACAAAAAAGTTCAACAAGCCACAAACTTGCTTGTTCTTATTTGAGGCTTGTTCTTACACAAAGAATGATGGTAAGCCAGAACAGAGGGATGAAGCCTCCGACCTGGCAGTCTTCCCATGAAGGCAGGCAACTTTGTCATTAATTAATTACTTAGTTCTCCTGTGGCATTATGCAATGTAAATTGTCACATTATCCAAAGTAAAGTTTTAACTGACAAGTGAAAGATCTTTCTATGGATAAACCCAGTTGTTTGTTCTTTTCATTTAGCATTGGTTCAAAGGCCAAGGATAAACATTTTGCCTTTTCATGACTGATTTTCTTGACAGCTTCACAAGGTTACTCTTGGGAAAGCTCTGGTTATATTACTGGAAATACCCCCTGCGCAGTTTGTTGTAGAAAAATCTTTTGTATCACACCTGTCCATTCTGGGAACTTTCTGACATGCAAAAAAATTTATTTTTTTTTTAAATAAAAGATAGTCTAATTCCGTTCCTTCCACAGACAATAGCAGTAAATAAGCTGGGGCATTTAAACATTTACGTCTGACTATAAAGTTTATGGTTATCACTCATGCCAAGTATCAGAAGCCTAATTGCTTGTGTACATCTCCCTCTGGGGGTGACTAGCAAATACTATATAAAACAACAAATACTGCTGAAGGAGCAAAGATTAAATGGAGGAGGGAAAGTACTCCACTTTTTAAAGGATCTTTGTTTTTACTTGCAAGGCTTTAAATTGTGTCGAAACTGTATTCTTCAGCAATAATTAACTTCTCAGTTTAGCCTTACCTTATCAGTATTTACTTTTTCTATTACAACAATTGTCTCATCAGGATCAAAGTCCCTTTCAATACATACTTCAGCAATATTTTTGGCTTATTTCTTCACACATATAACCAGTGTTTAATTACAGCATTTAAAACTACCCATAAATGAAACAAAACACAACCCAGGGTAAGGTAGCTGGAAGCAAGTAAGAGAAATGAGAATTTGTATTTATTGCATATGTAGTCCATAGACAGTTTCAATGGTCTAATCAGAATTCAGCCTTGACAATTTCTCAAGTTTTTAGAAGTAACTGACAACAGAACAGAGGATATCCAACTGCAGACAAACATCAGAAAGAGACATTTTATTTGCACCATCATCTGTGAAGTGGGAGACACTGAAATCACTGATGTTACTGTCCTTTTGTAGCCACTGGTATTCCTCCCCACCACCTGCCTGGCTTGTGGGTTTGGCTGAAAAGTTTCACCCCCTCAGGAATGATAAACAGAAAAGACAGCACAGAAGAATAGCAGAGGGAAGGCTGGACTTCCCTGCCTTCCTTAACCCGAGCCCTTTCTTGAGATCCTGATTTCCACCTCTCAGGGCAATTTGCCACCAGCTCTTCAACCAGACATCCTCACCAATGGCCAGGCAAATAAGCAGCACCAGGATCCAACGACTCAGATGACTTTTTCTAATCTCAGGGACCTGAGTAGCTGCCTTTCCTTCCTCCCCCACCACACCTGTTCCCTTGAGCTACTATCTTCTGGCTCTTGCTTCTCTACTTCTCCCTGGCAGGCAAGTCCACTATTGGGTGACCCCACAGCAGTGCCAGGGTAGCTCCTGGATGTTCTGCTGCTCACTGAAAGTGACCTTAAGCTCTAAGTGTCCCAGTCTGTCCTCCTGCCTCTGACCCCACTGGGATAGGCAAACACCTGGTTTGTTTGCCCTGAAAGCTCACACCAGCACCACAGTTAGCTGTGGATGCCAGGGGAAAGTGGAGCTGGTGAGAAAATGAAAAAGTTGGGTAATCAGCTTAGGGAGGAGAATGTTCTTATTGACAATTTTTTGAGGCTTTAAACAGTCTTCTCACAGAAAATTTCTGCCTCACTTTATTTCCTTAAACAAAACCAAAAGGAGAATGAAGCATATAAAATCTAAGTATTGAATATTTTGTATAGCTTCTAGACAAAGAAGCCTGTACCCCTTCTAAACTCATTTGCCATTGCTCGCTCTTCCTTTCAGACCCTCACTTACTTGGGCTGTGCTGCACAGGCTGCAGCAGCGAATGCTTTGCACATTTGCAGGCATCCGCAGAGGCCTGGTGCTGCAGCCTGGGCTTTCATGTCTCATGCTCACCCTGACAGTGTGCAGCTTTCTGCTGTGACGTGCATTATATGAAGGACGCTGTAGCCTGTGTCTGGACCCTGCAAAAAATCTGGGACCCCTGCTCAAGGCAGACATGTTGTAGCCAGAATAGCGAAAGGGGAGAAAACTCTCCTTATCTCCTACTACATCTGCCCCCGATTAATCTTTTGCCACTTGCCAATAGGCACTGCAGTACTAGAGGCTTTCAATACCACCTGCAACTAATATTCACAACTAGGCCTGGTAAAAAAATTACTAACAATGTTGTTGCTGAGTGCCCTGCTGTTAGACTGCCAGGTTTTGATCCACTGTGCTGCCCCAGACCACTGTTAATTATTCTCAAAGAGAAGAGACAGATTTGATTTTTAGGTTTTTTTAAACACAGAGCTTTTAGGAAGTTCTGAGCTGCAGATAGGATCAGATGTGGAAGTGACTCACGTTGTTACAGACTGTCTCCTAGCCGTATGGACTTTGCACCTGTTACTGAGATAGCCATGGCACAACTATCTCATTTAGATTTGCAGTTACCAGTAACTATTTTTACTATTTTTATTACTATTTGTCCTTTTTCCCCTGTGCCATGTTATGCACATCTCTACTTCTTTGCTCAGTGCGTATCTTATTACTAAAAATGCCCACCATTTCCTCTAGTGAGAAGAGGCTTAGTATGTCTACAGTTCTCCCTCCTCCTTACTCAAAACACTTCCTTTCCTGTCTTTCATTTGAAATGTCAACAGTTTGAACTACTTTGCAGTAACAGGCAGAACAACAAAGTGTATTGACTGGCTGCGTGGAGCTAACGGATACTGTCAGCTAATCCATCAACTTATAAAAAATCATATTTATTTGAAACCACTGGAAATGCTAACTGAAGTGCCAAGTTCAGTCTCCACCCCACTTTGGTTTTATTGTTTTGGTTGGGCGTTTTTTTCCACAGCAAAATGAATAGCCTACTGTGTCATAATTCCTTTTTCATCAGACATCTATTTTTTCACTGCTGTGACTGCTTGGAACAAAATACAGAATTGAATGCTGAGACCTACAACCTTCTCAGCAGCCTTTCCGTGCGTGAGGTAGAATGCACAAATCTTTTCAACATTTAGGAAATGATTAACACGTTGAATTAAGTCTGTGCCAAGCATAACCAAGTTCTTAGTTTTCTGCAGACATAAAATTTCCACTTGACACATCTCAGAGCCCCCCTGTAGGAGGGAAATGGCTAGGTGATAGCATTGAGAAAAGCTATTTCACACAACTTCTTCCCAAATTTTTATTTTACTTCCCTTCCTACTCAGAGTTTGACCTCTTAGGTAAAGGGTAATAGCATCCTGTGGCTGGCCAGTACAAAATCTCTGTGTGAATTTTTTCCTGCGACGAGTCTCCTAAATTAATATATGTCCCAGCTTTTCCTGTTTGTACTATCTGTTTGGATTGCAGAGCTGGATTTGGCTTTGGAGAAATTTACAATATTAAAATGGCTGAAATTTACAATATTAAGCTGAATTATTCTCTTCATTTGCAATAAGCACATGATTTAGTAAGGCACAGCTCTGGACTGCTCCTCATTTCAGATGAGCAGTTCAGAACCGTGTCCTAGTAAATCTCCAGATGACATTTACATTTTTCTTTATTACAACAGCTCTTAAATTTAAAAGTATGGTATTGAACATAAAAATGAATGCCAAACTTCATGAATTTAAAAAACTGAAGAAGGTTGATTTTAAAACCAATTTTGAATAAGGCAGCAGGAAATAACCCTCCATGTGCTGAAATGAACAAAAAACCCCTTGTAAGACAGTCAAAACCAAAACCTTTTTCCTTTAATTGCAGATTCAAAAAAGCCCCACAGAGCTACAATCCTGTAAGATTAGATCAACAAGCAGCAACACAACTTAAAAATCAAAAGGCCACAAAACGTATCTTCAAGGTGGAAAACCAGAAAAAGTACTGTGACATCTGTAGTCCAGTATTTTGTAGAGCTAACTTTGAGAGACTGACTGTTTTGTTTTGTGACACATTTATGTATTTGGTTTCTTTTACCTAAATTACACTGTGTCTAATTCTGAAATGAACAGCATTATTGTGCTTGGAAACAGCATTCTATTCTCTCTCCACAGCATCAGATGATAGCTAGCGGGTGTCACCCTACTATACCAGGCTCAGACTGCATCATATTGTAATATATGAACACTTTAGGACAGTGGATATATTGGATACTGCAGATCACTAACTATGACATAACAATACTTAAAATTGTAGAAATAACTGAAAAGAAGCTACCTTCAGGAATCATTAAAATGTAACAGCACAAGACACTATAATAAAAGACAGAAATATTTAGGCATAATTTGGGACAAAAGGAGATTGTAATTTCAATTTGCAGACTGTTTCAATGATTGATTTTTATTTTATTTGGGATTTATATGGCAGGACAGATTTTCTGTCATAATTATGGAAATACTAAGATGAAATACAAACCAATCCCTCTAAATGGCAAAGCTGTAAGTGTTCTGAAATGTATCTGCCATGTTGATGTAGGAGCCAAGAAGTGGTGCAGTGTCTCTTTCTCAGGAGCGGAAAGCTAAATCCTGCATCAGTCAGAAAGATCACATAGTAAATTAACCAGGTCACAGAAAGTTGCTAACTTCACATGTTTAACTGCTGCTATTGTGAACTACTAGCATATCCATTTTTTTCTTTTCAGACAGAAAATGTCTAGTTGCAGGGAACTGGAAGGACATGTTTTAACATTATGTAGGGCGAAACATTCACTTCAATATTTCACAGAAGAACCGTACCCAGTGTGTGTCTTCAAAAATATCCTCACAGCAACAAAGCTCATATGATGACACACACAAAGTACATATGATGCTCTGTTTGCACCTAGTTAACCACAACTTTTCCTATGCACCTAAAGAATTAATATTATTCAAACAAATGTGATTTAATTCAGTGTGGTTTGAAAGGGGTTTGCTAGGCCTAACACCTATCGCCTTTGCAAATGAGAATATCTGGCCAAGGTTTCCCAATGTTTTACTTTAGTGCACTGACCTGACTGATCCTCTTGAATGCCTCTGAACATCCATGTGCAGACATGACACGAACAGCTATAGTAGGTGGCAAAGCAGTGGCACCACTTAAAAAAAAAAATAGAAGTCCAACACAGTCGGACAGTTCATAATCTGTTTTTCACAAATTTCAAAACACACAAGAAATACACTTTGTGAGCACATGAAGTTTCAAGACCAGTCTCAGGCCAGGTGCTTTTTAATTTTTTTTTCTTTTAAATACTGACCTCTTCCTGCTGGACTCCTCACTGTTGATTCATCGCAATGACAAACAGCCCTTTCCTTTGGCCAGGGTGCTCAGTATATTTTTAACGGAAGTTAGATGATTTTTTTTCTATTGTGACAGTTTCATTTGCTTTTCTAGGGAAGGGAGCATTTGGGTTCACATCTTGTGTACAGAGCTACAGTTTATTGAGTGAAATGTGCAACTCAGACTGTTTTGTAGGTGAATACAGAGTCCAGGAGACACCAGGACAAGAGGTACCTACCTGTAGGCATTTTCTCCTGTGATTTGTATACTGAACTGAACTTCTGAATACAGTATGAATGCAGAAAGATCCTCTCCAATTTCAGCATGATTTATCTTTAAATATTCTTATTTTTGTTCTTGTCTTGTGTCCAGCTATCACACCACTGTATGCTGAAGAAGGCTGCTGCCCACCCTGCTGCAATAACTCTGACCTGGCAGGCAGCCCAAATTGCTTTAACTGCAGCAAAAAAAACCGAGGTAGGACCATGCCAAAGAGCAGTACTGGCACTTAAGGGCTTTATGATTGACAGGGCTGACATTTAAAAATGAAAAACACAAAACAGCAAAAGCATGCTGCTGAGCTGCAGGCACAGAGTATATGGCTACTGCTCCATCACCAGAATAAGCAACGCTGCTGCTCAAGTAACAGCCAGATATTGGAGATGACACCTTCTGTCACTTACAAATAGTGTTTTAAATGTCCATGCTTTTCATAAAGCAGTTGACTGGGAAGTACTCATTTCAATGCACAGCAACTTGTATCGTCATGTCAAAATCACCTCACTGACTCTGAAATAGCTACAGCATTTTATGCACAAAGGGTCTGTAGAGTGAGGAAATGTGCTGATACTATTGGGGAAAAGGCTCAGGTCACAAAACAACCAGTCTCCAAACTTTTCTAGATACCAGAGAGTTAAAAATATACATATTCCTGAGGGCTTTGTGTTTCTAGCCTAAGGTGAGGAGCTAGGTTGTGGTTTTGTTTCTGTTAGTTTTTCTGTTTCTTTCTGACTATTCCTAATCTAATAAAGCAACCCAGCTGTCCTATCAACCCCCTCTTTGCCTTTATTCTTGTACTATCACAGCTACAAGATCAGAACTGTGGTACTAGAACGGTAAGGCAGTAACTCCAACACATTGAAAATGCTAAGCTGACCCTAATTTTTCTACTAGATCAATTAAAACGGACCCCTCCTACCTGACCTCACATAATTTCTTTTTTTAATTGCTATTATCAGATGCCAGTGTATTATGAACCATTCTACCACCTGACAGAAAAACCTAAACCACTTACTTTCTTATGAACTAATTTTGCTTCTTTCAAACTTTTTGCTGGAACCATTACATATATCTGGAGAATATATCAAGCCAAAGCCACAGCTGTTAATGAAGCTGGGTATGAGAAGCTGATAAATCAATCCAGAGTCTCTCCTTCCCATGTTGAGCAACCACAGCAACACAAACTATCAGGAAGATCAAGAGATTGAGTGCAGAAATTAAGACTGGAGAAGATGATGATGATTTATAGATATAGATATAAAATATGCTGTCATATATGGGACAGGTTGACAACAGTTCACCATAAATTTAAAAATGGATTCTTGGGTGACAATGAGGAAGATGAGCTTTAATAGCATGCAAGTCAGTAACTTAGAGAACTCCTAATTTATAGATCTTCCACTCTGCTGCCTTTGTTACAAAATTACTGCAGTATATTTAGTTATTTCCTAGCTTGATGAGCTCAAGATTTTATCCAATACATATTGTGGGAGGGGCATGGTTTCTAAAAACATGTTTTTTCTCAAGCTTTATGTAAATACTTAGTAGGTTTCTAAGCAGCACTCTAGATGCATATTGCTTAAGAGACTACATTTCTGTCCACTGTGCAGAAAGCAAATCCTTTCCCTAATACGTATCTGTGTGCATTGTAATTAATGCAAACACCTACTCAAACTGTGCATGCACACACCTATTGAGAACCACGCCAATCACTACCAAAACACGCAGAGATAAACAAGATGGGTGTATTCATCTACACGGTTAATGTCACTGGGATGGGGTGCCAGTAGTTTAGTACTATGGAAATATAGTTGTAAAGCAATTCATAATGCAATAGGCTTTATACCCAGATTTTCTTTGTTGATATTATCTGGTACACCTGTGCTCCTCAAAGCCGGTACGTTTTTCCTCAAAACCCTGTAGCATGTTTCCCAGTGAAACTGCATCTATAAGGCACTGTTAAAGATTTATGGTTATGACGTTCCTCCAAGTACCTCCAAATGTATTCATTGTTTGTCCATCAAAATAGCAAATGTATTCATTATTTGTATGAAAAATATCTGCAATATTTTATAGGTCATCAGCCCCCAGTTAATCCTAAGTCTGGTGGTCATTAAGCATCATTTAATCACACAAATTTTGGATTTATTGTGAAGTGAAATATAGTCTATAAGTACACTGGCAAAAAGGACTTTTGCCTTTTTAACCACCTTCTTGGGCTACAAGGAACTGAATAAGCAGAGAGAATTTACAATAGAAATTTTCCATTTATCTTTTAAATGGTTCAGCACTTTCAAACTATGCCAAAGCAAATAGCGCTCAGTGGGTAATTTAACTTAAAGGGACAAAATGTAACTTTGTACCATTACAAAAATACATTGTACTACAGAAAAGGAGGCTCTTTACAACCCCTTGCTGTGAAAGAACAAATTCTTTGCACAAAACCACCCTGATAGCACTATTATTTGTTGTCAGTGTGACCAGGTGGCTAAGAGAGCAGATTGAACCTTAGAATAATTTAAATTTCCAATAATAAATAGCTCTAGACCTGTTAATTACTTGGTTTTACAAGGGAATTAAATGTGAGAAAGACTGATTTTTATGGTGTAATTCCTTAGTGGATTCTATGTGGGTTTTTTGTTTGTTTTTGTTTTTTTTTTAATGTTAGACACTCCTAAAGACCTCAGAATTCTTCGGTAAATTTGCAGGACTTCTGTGGACTCCACTTTGGATTTTAATCTTTTAATTATTGCACTTCCAGTAAGAAAGAGGAATTCAAAATAATGTGACAGATAAAAAGGACAAAATAAGGACCTATATTTATCGAAAGCAATATAATAACAAGGTACATTGGAAAGGCACATCTGGTCTGTTACTTCAACTCAAGTTCTTATCTGGAGGAGCTTTCCAGGGAAAAGCAAGGAAGAAACAAAAAGAATGAAAAATTTGTGATATCCTGCTCTCCTACGCTTGTTTAGATTAATATTGTGCTTTATTACTGTTATTGGTTTATATAACCTGACTCCTATCAAATTTCTAAGGCTTAATCCAAGGTACACCTGTGCAGCCTTAGATCTCTACAAGAAAGGGATGTAGCAAACATTTTGGTTATGGGCTCTCAAATTAACATCATTATTTTACAAAAACTTTTGTATATATAATAATCCTGAATCATTACAAACCAAAACGAACACAGAAAACAAACAAAAAAAGAATCTCAAAAAAACCCTAATAAGCATTTACATTTAAAAAGCCTGTTTCTTAAAATAATTTGGTCTACATTACCACAACTAAGACAGGAACAAAACTACACTTCCAAAAAACAAAGAGCTCTGAATTCTTCTGAAATGCCAAACCTTTTCAGAGGCTCTTTGGTTTAGGCATAACATTTCAACCATGTTTTGAATTTATCACCTGCAGAAGAGAAGCAGTACTGGTATCTTCTTTCCTTCCAGAAAAGCAGTGCTTTTGGCAGGATTCAAACGGCAGCTCGGATGAGAAGCCTGCTCCTACAAGACAGCAGGAAGTTTGCATGATTTCATGCTGTACAGGTAGGGTGAAAATCTCCATGTTTTACAACATAGCAGATAAATGCCTTGAAGGGGTCTTCTTAAGAGAACAACTAACTGACTGATAACATTAGAAGGACATGGTATGAGGAAGAGAATCGTGAGGAAGACTTTTTTTTTTTTTTTTTAATTGCATTTTAAAAAAAGTGGTCAAGGATGCCCAAAGCTGGAGACCTACAGAGCCGTATCAATTTTACATTGTTATCAATTAGAACTGCCTACTGAGAGTGCACAGGGAGACCAAGAAGAATCATAATCTTTATAAAAAGGCCACGTGTCCAGTAACTACTGACTCAGAGGGAACTGTTGTTAGTCACTGACACCACTGGAGAAAGTCCATAGAAAACAGTACAACCAAGGAAACCAATAATAAATGCACACAGATCACAGCACGAAAGGATCTGAAATACAACTTCCTATTTTGTGGATTTATTGTGTCTTTGTCTTTTACACTGTCCTCAAAAAGCTAGCAAAATTCAACTCCACAGCTATTCAAATCCACAAATCCCCATCCCACTAAGCCAATGCTGCACGTCTCTATCCTCTTGCCTTCTCCAGCCACCAGACTGAGAAAGACGTCCTGAAGGAAACAAATATATTTAAAACCTAAAAACGTTTCACAAGCTTTTCTCATCTCAAGGCCTTTTTGTGTTTCATTCTTTACTCACCATGTTTTCTTTGCTACTCTCATCTATCCATGAAGTTTCCAAGCTCTAAGCTCTTCCTTAGCTAGCTGTATTTTTTTTCCTTATAGGTAATTCTCTCATTACTCTCTCACTCATAACGCTCCTTCAAAATGATCTTGTCAATTCACATCTCCTGCAGTTTTACCACCCACTCACCTCTCATAATCCAGTAATGTGTATTCAATGGGAAGTGTAGGCTACTAGTGGGTTTTAGCCTCTTTCCAACAGAGTGTATGTACATAGGGAAAATTTTCCTCTTCTGCGATTCTTATTCTTTCTTAATTTTGATAGAAAGGAATTAAAGAAAATTACACTGTAGGTGTTACCATCTAAGTGCCTTGAGGCCCAGACTCTTTCCCCCACAGGCTAGTCCATAATCAGACTATGTTTTTGCAGTACACCATGCAATTGCCTCCAGGTCTTGTGGGACCATTAAATGACTTCTGGCTAAGGACTTGGGCTAGAATTTCAAACCAAAGAAAGCAATGAAACTACTAAAAACTCAACAATATAAGTTACCACAGAAGCATTTCAAATGGATTTTGAGACATTTGGTCTTCTCACGACAAATGACAGGAATTCAAAAAGTAAGAATTTGCATTATATGCACAGGGAAGGGAGGGAGGGAGAGAGGGGTACATTTCTTTCAGCAGAACACGGCTCCTAGTGCAGTTTTTTCATCTGCCCTCAACCTAAAAAAAAAACATGCAAGTGTGGTTTCAAGTCTAAATTTTAAGGAATAACCAAACATGCAACCTGATATGTTCTGAGGATTCAAAGGGACTGCTGAATAGAAAGACTAAGGAGTTTTTTCCACTCTTTTTTTTTTATTTTATTTTTTATTTCTTTGTTTTCTAGTTGGTAGGTATATGCCAATACCAAAGATGCTAGGGTTAGGAACTGGGGTTTACAAGCACATTTCAAGTATTGAATCAAATTAATAAAAAATATTGTAATAGCACTACCACCTTTTCAAGATCATACAGATGGATATATAAGCTATCACTTCTGCAATCAAACAACAGATGACTGAAGATTCTGGCTGGACATGCATATTTGCAATGAACTAGATAAATTTACAGATAACAAGATCCAAAATTAATAGTTGAAATCATATGCACAGGTCACTTCTGCTGTCTTTCCAAGTACCATATGTTCCTACTCTTATTGGCTGTTTCCTACTACCCAGAACTATGTAGGGAGCTGCTCAATACATGTCTAAAAACTGATTTTAACAAATCTCCCGAGACATCATTGATCGCGATCCAAATGGAAGATTTTTCCCTAGGAAAATACATAATGTACAGTAGGCAGCAATTACAACTTTTTTTCCCCTTTGTCCCTTTTCAGAATAGGTTTAAGCAGGAGGCAGACATCCTTAACCAACAAAACAACACACGTATTTTTCCTTTGCATTACTTTGTAGGTTTATATTATACATTCAATTGATTAATAAAAAGGGAAGTGTTACTTTATTGTTCCTCATTTACATTACCTACTCGACATCCACATAAGGACTTGTCTTTTCTGTGTTGAAGTTCTACATTCAAGAGTTCAAGTTCTACATTCCTCTAACCACCATTATGTTAAACTGTTCTTCCTCAGTACTTCTCTTGAGTTCCTCCATCCCGGCTCACTGCATGTGCCACGACCAAAATCCCCAAACAGTTATTTTGCTGTACCTTTTCTTCTCTTTCTTGTCTTTAACATAATCTTCAATTCCAAATTTTTTTTCCTGGTTCTTATGCAAAAACCAAATTCACTCACCTAGGTTCTCATCATTAGGAAACAAAAATGCCCAATACAAATCCTACTGTATTCATTGATTGGATTGAATTGTGACTTCCTCTTTTGAATCTTAGCACTACGGAAGAAGCAAAACAACTGCAAACTTAAGAACATATAAAAGATACTAAGCACTTGGCTTAGTATCTGAGCCACAAACAGGAAGCCAGTATTAGTTCCCAACCATTATAGATCAAGATAGAGATCATTATTAAGACAGTAACTGCCATTGTTATTTGCTTTTAAAGCTCCAACCCATTTAAAAACCAAGAGAGCCCACAAAACGACCCAAATGTTCTTCTGGACAAGTAGATAATGGAAGTTTTCCAACTGTCACACTAGCAAGTACAGTCTTTTGCTTACTAGTGAGCTGGTTGTTTGGGTTATTTTTTTTTAACGTCCTTCTTCTCTCTTCAAAAAATACAAGCATGTGTGGAAAAAAGGTTATCCCTCTAGATAAAGCATATTCATTACAAAAGACATCTGAAGGCATTAGGGTATTTTTAAATTCTGTTTTAATTCCAGAAGTAAACTAGTAGAAAATCTAGATACTTGGAAGTTGTAATGCTGAGTGTCAAAGAAAAGCCCTGAACAACACAGTTGCTTGAGGATTTCCCTTTCCTAAATCTGTACCTCCAGTCTGGGCACTCTGTTGTTAGAAGCATTTCTGACAGATACCAGCCTACACTGAAGAATCCACTACATGTGATATAAAGCAACCCTTACGACATATACCACCAGAATATGTTACATTCTTCCTTGATGTAAGGTCTACATATAAACAGCCAAGAGAAGTATGAAACAAACTTCTTCCCCAGAGGCCAGAGCCAAAATAATGTGTTTTAAGATACAGGTTTAAGTCTCCTTCAGCAGCAGACAAATGTTCGACCTGCCCTACTTGAACATTTAACAGTTGAAGCAGAACACAGGAGAACACAACTTCTTCCATCTGAATCCTAAAAGAAACCAGGTTTAGAATGTCTTGAAAGAAAGCATATATAGACAAACTGATTCACAGGTTTCATGCTATGAATTCTAACACTCCCGTAAGTTCTGACTAAACCACCTAAGTCCCCAGACTGAGGCCAGTTTTCAGACACACTGGGAAGGTTGAACAACATCTCATTATTTTTTCCTGTCAGTCTAGCTTTTTAGGCAGTCACACCTAAAAAGCTTTGTGTAAGACTGAGACAACTAACTTTGCTAGTTGTGGCAAAGAAAAGGAAACCTGTGACAAGGATAACTTTGTCCATTACAATTCCTTTATTAATGGTACAGTGCAGCAACATCAACTGGAATAAATACAGTTATTTGTAAGTAATACAAAAATATAACCCTTCATAAAGTTTATATTGTGCTAGGAATTAGGCATTGAGCTTTAAGAATCAATACATGACATTTTCTCTTAAATAATGTGGACAGGTATGCTCAGCAATTTTCTCCAATTTGAAGACAAACAAATGAAGAGCAGTTTATTAGTTCAGTGTATCCATACATCACACCTCAGCTAAGATTTGAGAGCAAACTTAAGAGTTTTTTCCAAGTTTTCCTTTTGCCACTGTCCTCTATTGCACAGTGGTTCTATAGCCAAACAGTGAATTGAATTTCTGATAGTAGCATTTACTAGCAGATGCAGAAAAGCATTACTCAGACAACCAGCTTAAGGCACCATGGCTTCCACAACAGATACATGAAATTACTGGCAAAAAATTTTATAGGTGGCTCTGAGTGTTTAGCTACAGTACTACGAACAACAACAATCTATTCTTCAAATATATTCTTGACAATATCTTCAGTTGACAAGTGTAGCGTTTATTTATTCTTAAAAAAAAATAGTAAAATGTAGGATTTTGACATTACTGCAATCTCAAGAATGCCTCAAATCTTTGCAAAAAAAAAAATTCCCCCTTCATCCCCCAATGCAAAAAAATCCAACTGTCAGTCCTGCAAGACAATGCTTTTACAGACTTTTTAGAAGTAGTTTCCAACACATTACATAGCAAAAGTCCACTCAATTAGTTTGTTCTCTTTTAAAAGAAAAGTATATCTAAATGCTGAAAACTGCCCTGCCCTTCCCCTCCCCAGCCCCTCAATTCTGTATTGTGTCTCCTGCTATCAACAGCACTGACAAACAATTCATTTAAATTAAATCAAGTTTCTCCTGAAGTCCTAAAGAGCAAACATAAATCCTTGATTTGCTCAAGACCTCTTTCCTAATAACGTCTGATGATACTGCCTGACAGTTAATACGAAGTGGAACTAACATCTTGATAGCACTTGCCACAAAGACCCAAACAACTACCTTGTTAAAATTCCCTTAAACCCTAGAGTGAAAAGCAGGATTTGAATAGGATAGGACAAGGACTAAATTCATAAAATTGCACTACAGAAATTGTGCGTTCCAAATTATGCATGGTAATTCAGACACAGAGCTACAGCTGAGACATACGCACAGAAAATGTTCCCAGCCACATCACAAGCCAACATCAAAAGATTACAAACATGACAAAGTCATTGCAGCTTACCTAGTTCCACTCACTGAGTAGGAGACAGAAAAAATTTAAGAGAAAAAAAAAAGTAGACGTGGAATCACACATACTATAGGAATTATTTAATTTATCAGTTCTAACAATATCCCCTCCATTTATTTCCCTACATTTTAGAGTAGTCCTGGCTGCACTTACTTGTAATAAATAACCAATACCCACTATAGTGTTGCTACATTAATCTGCAAAGGATTTCATTTGGCCAAAGCCCTAGCTCTTACCTGCATGTGGTGCAGGAGTCAATGAGGTTTTTCTGTGCCTTACAGTAACACCAATCTTCAAGTCAGCCATTTTGTTGCCAGTGTAGCGAACAACCCCAAGGTTCTCCCCATTTTCCTATGATAAATGCCAGCAGCACATAAAATGCTAAGTTGTCTTCCATTACCTCTTTTGCCTTAATGCCCAATGAACAGAAATCTTGTTATGCTGCTTCTGCATCTTTTGTGCCGGAACCTTTAAAGTTTGTCAACTTCCATACTGTCATTCATTTCCTGAATTTCAGCGAAACACTTCCTCAGAAGTAAACTATGCAGATCATGTGTTGTCATACATATAGAAATATATATACTGTTTCTTATATGTGACATAACTCAGATTCCAGTAACTTAATGAGCAACAGCAATTTCCTCCATTTCAAACAAACTTAAAATAAATAATCTGAATTAAAGGAACAGCTTCAACCATGACAGCTGTGTAAGCATATAAAAAATAAGAACTATACAGAACAAATCTTGCTGTTGTTACCTAATCATTGCCTTCCTGCACTACAGGCAGGTCCTGACTCAATGAATAGCAACATTTTCTCACATACAGCTAAGATCTAGATCTGAGAATGACACAAAACTGGGAAAAAAGGTTGGAATAACATTCTGTATGTTAAAAAAAGACATTCTTCACTTAAGTGAACTACCCATATCTTAGGGTCAGAGAAGGTCCTGCTCCACGTGTGTCCAGATCCCTGAACAACACGTAACTTCAGGATACAGTTTATCTGTAAGAACCTAAACCAGCCTTCTACTTCTACTGCATGGCTGGGTTAATGATGAATTAATACAAGAAAACTGAAGTCACCTTGCATGATTGGTTTTAACCTTAGTTAGCTAAACAGACACATGACACCGGAGTACCTGCAAAAGCAGCGCAAATATAAAAGCTTCATGACAAGGGAGATAAAAAACAGAGCAAAATACAAGCAGCATGGGTCTCCTCAGTGGTTGTTCACTATTTTGTGTTCTGGCAGATTAAAGAAGTTATCTTCTTTGAGTTTAAGATGTTCTGGTAAATCTAGCTGTCTTTTTGCTTCTTCAATGTCTTCTTGAATTGCTGAAATGAGCGCCTCTGAAAAAAAATAAGAATAGGGGTATTTAAAAGCTGGTTTAAATTCTGAACACACAATAGCAAATGAAAATAAGGTATACCACAGAATATCAGACAACAGTCCCAGAAGTAGAATATTACCATGAGGTTTGAAAGGCAAAATTCTTTGGTTTTAAGACGCCTTTTGGTTTTTTGATTAGTTTTGTTTTTTAAACATGCCAGAGTTGCACTTTTCACCATTATAAGCACTACCCTCTCCTTGTTCCAAAAGACATTTTAGCACTTCTGTTTCAATTCTAACAGAGCTGCATTTAAAAAAGTAATCAACAAACAAAACTGATGCTTTTATAACAAGCCTGTGATTTTAAAATTACTCGTCAGAGAAGTGACACAACAGTACAATTTTTTAGTCTGACACATTGGAGAATGTGGGGGTTTGTTTCTGGCATTTTTAATTAAACCAACTTGTACATTTAGCTTATGGAAACATTTTACTGAAATTTCAAAGTTTAAGAGATAAAATACCTCTTTATGGAAAGAGACAGTGCAGAAACAGTATTTGCATGAATAAGACAAATAAGATACTAGCTTGAGGGAGAGCTGCAGTACTGACCTAAGGAATCAAAGTTTTTTTCTGGTCGAATATATCCAGTGATGACTATACTAAGAATTTCTCCATAAAAGTCTTCTTTGAAGGTATGGATAATGTGTGTTTCCTAAAGGAAGAGAAATAAATATAATGAACCTGGAGTTTATTTCCCTCACTGTAAGGATGTAGAGCTAATATCCCCAATTCAAATTTTCCCCAACACACACCAATAAAAAGGAGATCTATTTTAGCATGTTTAATGCAAGATTTAAAAGCTAAAGCTTTTGATTATGTTAGGAAAGAGAGCTGTACTTTGCACGGAATTTAAGAAGAACTACTCACTGAAGAGTATTCTGATAGCCAAAAAAAAAGACAAGACATATATTACTCGGGAGAAATGTTTCGCCACTTCTCAGAGTTGAGATTTCCAAGGCAGCAAATCACAAAGTTTAATGTTTCATCACTAAGTTGATGCATCCAAATAGCTACGAAGATTTTGATTGAAACAGTTGGCTTAAGGACAACTTTTACAAGCAGCCTATATGGGACACTGAATGATAAAGTTCAAGAAGTGAATTCAAGAATAAGTGCTTTACGCCCCAAACCATTTTATGTGCACTTCCCTCTCCAACACAGGCCCACCCATAGCATATAACAACAGAGATATCAGATGGAAAGCTTCTGACTACTTGCTCAGAGAAGTTATTTGCAAAAATTTTAAAAGGTACACTTTTGCATAGGACAAGCACATTACAGAGCCTTCAAACAATCAGAACCTTAGAAGCAGAGATTCATGCCCAAATAAAAGTGTTTTAAACAAAACAGAGCTCAAAAAGACTCAGAAAAAACACCAGCACCTGTTAACAAGAAAAACACAGTTGTCACAGCTCAGCTCCTCCATCTTACTATGTACCTTCAAATATTTATTCTGTATATCAAGCCACAGCACCTCATGTACAGATTCCATCATTTAAGAGAAGAATTATCAGGAAACCATTACAAATGAAGATGCCCCAACGTCTCTTATTTGAAATATAGATAGCTGACAGAGAACAATATATTAGTATATTCCAGCTCATGCTAGGGCTCTTATAACTAGTAAATTCAATGCATCTATCAAGTTTAGTTAGCCATCAACACCATAAGCAACCACCATTTCAGAAATACTATTGAATTTTTGTTTTGGAAGTATTTAATTAATGATGGAATAGAAAGAAGATAAACTTTATTCACCTACAGCTGCATACTCTCTGGATACTGAGAGTATTTCCTTTTCTGAATATGAACATATGATATAGAAACCAAATACATTTCTAAGCACAAACAGAATTTGATCTCATTTATGGATCAAGTTCTGCTTATCTTATTCAAAATCAACACCTGACTCATTTATTATAATAAAAATCCCACACAAAGCAAAATTCTTACCACTGATTTCTTAATATTCTTATAGAAAGGATTCCATCCTATGCTCAAAACCATTTTATGCACATCTCCATTTCCAACACAGGCCCATCCATAGTATATACCAGTAGAGATATCAGACGGAAAGCTTTCAACTACTTGGTCAGAAAAGTTAGCTGCAAAAATTTTAGAAAGTGTAAAGCGTGAGTGACTTTATGTAAGTCAAGGACATAACAGAATCTTAAAACAGTTAAAAGACAGGCTCTGCCTACATACTACTTACATACATAACACTGATGGTAAGAACCATGCAACGTGCCACTTGCCAAAGTATAAAATATAAACCAGCTTCACAAAATTCAGTTCCTGTGATAATACCAGCGATATCACGTCTTTTATGCTATATTTTAGTTGTATTTTATATTTTTATATAGTTATATTTTATAGTTATACACAATCTCTTCTATGGCAATAATTAACAAACATGTAATATATCCAGTAAGAATGCATTTCACTCTTAGGATAACTATCACAGCTTTAATATGGTGAAAGATGAAAGGGTGAGGGAAAATCAAGTCTCTTCTGCACTATAAAATAGCATCTCAGAACTATTTACTTGTTAGTAAAATAATTACTTATGAAATACAGTATGTAGAAATAAATGAGACTATGACTAAGTCATCTGACAATTTTGTACAAGTTGCCTTTCAGAGGCACCTCAATAAAAAATTCCCTCCCCTATTCCCTGATACCAATACACCATTACCACACTGCCGTCAGAAATCCAGCACCTCAAGGCTGGTCTTGCAAAGTTTCCTTGTCTCCCAGGAGTGGTGCTGCACATTGACTTAACTGCCTGTTTAAGACAGGCTAAAATTCAGTTTGATTACACATCTACCTGTATCTAGACAACTGAAACAGAGACGAGCAACAGGAAAATCTGTTTTTTCGCAGGCCAAGTCCACCTGCTCTATTTTTTAACCTCTGCATTGCTCCCCCTTGACCTTCCCTTACAGCTATTCCCAGTGCCTACACTCCCTCTCTTGTTCTCATCTGAGGTTTATGAGAACGGGTATTTTCCAAGCTTCCACTGGGCAACAGCGTGCATATGATCACTTATCTACATCCTGTACATCATTGCGACGATGGTTACATGATTAAACGAACAAAAACCAAGACTGAAAGCAACCAGTTTAACATAAGGGGGGGGAGGGGGGGGGGCGGGGAGTGGGGTGGTAATAACACGGAAGAGGGTACAAGACTCTGCAAGAAAAAACGTCAGAAAAACTAACACGGCACAAGCCAAGCCTATTCACAGAGCGTGAAGCAATTGTGCAGGAGGGCTGGGCGTCGCCGGCGGCCACCCGAAGGCTGGCGCCGCACCGCGCCGCGCCCCTCCGCAGCCCCGTCCCGCCGGAGCCGCCCGGCCCCCCCGCTCACATGGCCGGAGAAGTTCAGGCCGCTGAACGCCCCGGGCCCGGTGGCCTCAGGCACCCGGTACGGAGCTCTGGCTCTGCGCAGGGGGCCGCAGCTCCCGGCTCTGCCGCGGCGAACGCCTCGCCGCTGGTCTTCAACGGAAGCTGTCACCCTCGCTCCGCCGGGGGAAGCGGCGGTAACGTCCCGGCACCGGCGCCGCGCACCCCGCTCACCGGTGGGGATGCCCAGCTCCTTGGAGCCTCTGCCGAAGCCCTTCACCACCTCTCCGCGGCAGAAGTAGGGCAGGTGCTTCATGGCGGCCGGCAGACAAAGACAGCCGGCCGCGACAAAGACAGCCGGCCGCCACCACCTCCTCGCCCGACACTCCCCGTAGCCACACCCCCCCCGGCTCGCCGCGCTCGCCGCCGACTTGCTCTAGGCGCTACCAAAAAGAGGGGAGGAATCACGCGGACCGTTACCGTTTGCAATCGACGCCACTTTCTGACAGGCACCTGCCTCCCCCCCACAATGGACTTAACCACACTGCCTCACCCACCCCACGCACGGGGGCGGGGGGAGGCCTGCGGATGCGCGGGGCTTGGTCGCGGTCGTTCAGCCGCGCTCGCGGCCGGAGGGGGAGGCCTGACCGGCGGGAGAGGGGGCTGGCGCCCGCGGCTCTGCCCGGCCGGCGGGAGAGGGGGCTGGCGCCCGCGGCTCTGCCCGCCCGGCGGGAGAGGGGGCTGCCGCCCGCGGCTCTGCCCGCCCGGCGGGAGAGGGGGCTGCCGCCCGCGGCTCTGCCCGCCCGGCGGGAGAGGGGGCTGCCGCCCGCGGCTCTGCCCGCCCGGCGGGAGAGGGGGCTGCCGCCCGCGGCTCTGCCCGCCCGGCGGGAGAGGGGGCTGCCGCCCGCGGCTCTGCCCGCCCGGCGGGAGAGGGGGCTGCCGCCCGCGGCTCTGCCCGCCCGGCGGGAGAGGGGGCTGCCGCCCGCGGCTCTGCCCGCCCGGCGGGAGAGGGGGCTGCCGCCCGCGGCTCTGCCCGCCCGGCGGGAGAGGGGGCTGCCGCCCGCGGCTCTGCCCGCCCGGCGGGAGAGGGGGCTGCCGCCCGCGGCTCTGCCCGCCCGGCGGGAGAGGGGGCTGCCGCCCGCGGCTCTGCCCGCCCGGCGGGAGAGGGGGCTGCCGCCCGCGGCTCTGCCCGCCCGGCGGGAGAGGGGGCTGCCGCCCGCGGCTCTGCCCGCCCGGCGGGAGAGGGGGCTGCCGCCCGCGGCTCTGCCGCAGCGCAGGGCAGCGCCTGGGCCCGGCTGGCAGAGGGCGCTGGTGCGGCGGCAGGCTCCCCGCCGGCTGGGCCGAGGCGGGCGGGCACACCGCGCTGGGTGTTGTTGACAGACCCCCATGCCCCGTCCCCCCGTGTCACAGGCCGGCCGCGCGCTCTCGGGCCACCCGGAGGGTGGCGGCGCCCGCCGCCCGCGGGCTGTGGTAGGCGAGGCGGGGCCAGGCCGCTGGCGGGGCGTACGGCTGCCCCTGGAGAGCACAGGCCCGCGGGGCGCGCAGCGGGTTGCTCGTTCTGGGAGCTCAGCCGAGGGGTGTCTGCGGGCGGGGTCGGGCGGCAGCGCTCAGGGCGGGCCGCGGTCGGTTTCCAAGCGCACGGGGTGTCCTTCACTGCCGGCGACAGTCGGCGGTCATGCAATGGGAACAGCAGCAGCCGCGCAGGGTGACTGGCAGTTGCACCATCTTGGCCCTCTCACTTGAAAAGCTACATCTTGGGCCCTGTGGCTGTGCATAACAATCGTTTCTGCCTTAGTAACTCGGGTTTTGCCTTTTCTTTTAGAAAAGGTCAAATGCTTCAGAGCACAGCAGCCGTTTGGGAAATCTCTGAGAACAGATCTTTTTGTTACATGATACCAGCGAGCTGTAGCTGTTTTTTTTTTTTTTTTTAACTCACTTATGATTTGTCATCATGTTCACATCTCCTTTCCTGACATTAGCGCTGGTAGGGCAAGAATTTTCTTTGGGGAAAAAAGCATCAAGCCAGAAATGCTCACCCTGCGTTCACTCTATACTTCAAAGAAAGTGAATGGTAACTCTGTATTTCCCTTCCTTCACTTCCTGTTTCCAGTTGCCTTAAACGTTGTAGTTGTCTTGACAGATCTCATTAGCACCGTCTTTTCTATGGCCCTGATCTGGCTCAAATGAGTTTACATAAATTCAAAGTAATATTACTAAGTATGAAAAACTTCCCTTAATCTCTCTAAAGTACAGAGCAGACAGCCTGCCAGCAGACAGTATGTATCAGTGGCATATATGCCATTTGAGTTCTGGGGTCTCATTCAGCACTGCTATGCTGTACGTAAGCATATTTGTGTATAAACACATATGTTTTACATGTTTACACGTATGTTTCTATGTCTAGAAATACGGCCAAAGTCCTGGAAGTGAATTTCCAGTCTTCCCCCCCTTTCTCCTCTAGAATGCATTTTTACCAGTTTGATGTAAGCTACAACAGCAATTCAGGATTTACCTCTAATTCTTTTAGCTATTTTTTTTTTTTAGTGGGAAAAGCAGACTTGTGCTTATATCTAATTGTGTTCCAAGTAAATAACTTCTAATGAGAACTGTCCTGAGAAAACTTATATGTCATACTATAAAACACTGAATGCTATCAGTTCATGGAAACTGGACACAAACTATTTTATATAAGAAGGCCACAAGTATTTTTTAAAGTGGTTCTCAAACTTGCCCTCTTCTTTTTTATTTTTCTCTTACCTGATTCCCCACCATCCTTTTCATGCTAACATTTAAATTCATTACTTCAGTTTGACTATCTTTGACTTAGAGAATCCTTATATGTGTAGCTGTAGATAAACAACAGTGGTGGAAGTATATATGTAACAAGGAAAAGTGGAAGAGAAGGATGTCCTAAGTATGCTACTACTGCGTATATTCTGTTTTGCTGTCTCCAAGCATACAGAAAATAATGTTACAAAAAGTCTTTTCAGTAATACATCATAATGGAAGTGTCTTGGATATTAAGTCCAAATCCCGAAGCTGTTGCATAGTTGCTTAACTAATGACAGATCATTAACAGTTGACCATGTGGCCACTAGAATTGTTTATTTCAGCTGAAGAGCAAGAAAAAAAACAAAAGCAATTATATTTTACAGAATATGTTTCTTCCTGGTAGTAATGAATTATGCACTAGGTTATAATTCTTATTTAAGGAGATACATATCCATCTTTTCAGAATAAATGTTGATGTTCTTCTGATATCCACAAGATGGCAACCAATGACTTCTTTTTCAGCATGCATAGGTTTGGGTGTGAGGTTTACAACCTCAGTTAACAAAGACCTCCGGAAATAGTAAGTCAGGGAAGTATTTGTTTAAGAACTACATGGTTAGGTAATTTCACAGAAGTCTAACTGATGATTTCTGTGTCATTCTGTCAAAAAGTTGTGAGTTGTGATGTTAATCATTTTTATCAGTCATCACGGTGGGTTGCAGGGATCCAACTAAAACTTAAGCGGTCCTTAATATTGGACATGTTTTTCTTTTGCTGTTAATTGTACCTAGTTCATATTGGAGGGGGGGGATCCTGAACAATTAGAATTTATTTACGTGTACTAAAATTTAATTGAGTTAGCACACATATCCCAAAGTGTCACCAAATTTTAGTGACGAGCGTGTTTGCTAGCATTGCCAGCCTACAGAAGAGCAGTTTTATAGTTCATGCCTGCAACGACAAAGTCTGCCACTATTACAGGCAGTGGTTCCCTGCTTATGCTACTTTATCTACAGCTATTGTTGTTAGTGAAAAGTGTTTAAATATTTGTCTAGTATATATATACAGCCATAAAAACCAGAATAAAGAAAACAGAGTATGTGTTATGTCATACAATCATAGAATCATGGAATTGGTGGAAGGGATCTTAAAGATCACCTAGTGACAACCCCCCCCTGCCATGGACAGGGACACCTTCCACCAGCCCAGGTTGCTCAAAGCCCATCCAACCTGGCCTTGAACATTTCCAGAGATGGGGCATCCACAGCTTCTCTGGGCAGCCTCACCACCCTCACAGTAAAGAATTTCCTCCTAGTATCTAATCTGAAGCTGCCCTTTTCCAGTTTAAAGCCATCCCCCTTGTTCTTTCACTATGTGCCCTCATAGAAAGTCCCTCTCCAGCTTTCTGGTAGGCCCCCTTTAGGTACTGCAGGGCTGCTGTAAGGTCTCCCTGGAGCCTTCTCTTCTCCACGCTGAACAACACCAACTCTCTCAGCCTGTCGTTGTAGGAGAGGTGCTCCATCCCTCTGATCATCTTCATGGCCCTCCTCTGGACTCACTTCATCAGGTCCATGTCCTTCTTATGTTGGGGGCCCCAGACTTGACAAGAGTGGAGCAGAGGGGAGAATCACCTCCCTGGACCTGCTGGTCCCGATTTCTTTATGCAGGCATTAGTAGTACCCGTTCTTAATTGTAATCTAATGCAGTCTTGGTAGCCATCACACTAATCTGCTGTTACTTCTAGAAGAAAATACTCTTTTCAAACAGAACAAAACTTCAGACTTTAAAAAAACCACCAAATCTCTATTCCAGACTAAAAGACAGAAAAAATACTTTTAAAGCAGGTATGTTTGTTAGCTGTTCTTGCAAAATTATTTTGTATATATCTTTGTACTCTGATTTCACCACCTTGTCTCAGGCCACTAGAAGTAAGGCATGCCAGAGTGTCCTTGGACTGAACTCCAGAATCAATGAGAGTTTTGTCATGTGGGGAATGGAAACTTCCAAGGAGCTGGTTAAAATGCTACTAGTATTACTACACGGCACTTTTTTCTCTGAGTCATCTCCTGAATATTTCACCAGACCTGGTGTAACCAGAATTTCCAGCTTGGCTAGGGCAGCCCTGAATAACCCAGTATCTTACAGATATTTTTTGCTATTTTTCCATCTTATATGGAGGCAATGGGATATTCCTGCTCTAACCTTAAGCCATGCCTAGGAATGCACCATTTTGCAGCAGGAGACGGGGACTCTGGCATAGGGTTGTGGTGTGATACAAGTAATTTGTTTTACTGTGAAATAAGATTAAGTATGTTATGCATTGCATTAAATGTTAGTTAGTATGATGAGTCTACAACACTTACATTCAGTCTGGTAAGCTGACACGGGCCCTACACAGGTGACATTATAGTAGGGGTCTGCTACAGGCCACCCAACCAGGAAAACCAAACAGATGAGTCCCCCTACAGACAGATAGGAGCAGCCTCACATTCACAAACCCTGATCCTCATGGGGGACTTAAACTACCCTGGTATCCGTTGGAGGGACAACGCAGCGGGGCACAAGCAGTGCAGGAGGTTCCTGAAATGCATTGACGGTAAATTCCTTCTCCAAGTGACAGAGGAGCCAACAGAGGAGAGGTGCTATGCTGCACCTTGTTCTTACCAGCAAGGAGGGGCAGGTGAGGAATGCAAAGCTCAAGGGCAGCCTTAGATGCAGTGACCATGAAATGGTGGAGTTCAGGATCCTTAAGGCAGCAAGAAGGGTGCACAGCAAGGTCACAACCCTGTACTTCAGGAGAGCAGACATTGGCCTCTTCAGGGATCTCCTTGGTAAGAGTACCATGGCATAGAGCACTGGAGGGAGGAGGGGCTCAAGAAAGCTGGTTAATATTCAAGGATCACCTCCTCCAAGCTCAGCAGTGATGCATCCTGACAAAGGGGAAGTCAGGCAAAAACACCAGGAGGCCTGCAGGGATGATCAAGTAGCTGTAAGGTCATATATTATGAACTGTGAGATTTCTTTTTTAATTTAAACAAGCACTTGCTTACTTGTCATACGTCAAATTCTTTCTTACCTCACACACTGTTTGCCACCCTACTGCAGTTAGTTAAAAAAACAATTGGAGTTACTCTATATTGTCCCTACTTCCACCTCTTGTCCAAATAAATGAAAATACACATAACCATACATGTACACTTACGTTGTTATATATGCATTATATACCTCATTTATCAGCATTAGAGACAAAACACTTCTTTACTTGCTTTGGAATTTATCAGTTTTCAATATAAGGGCTAACAGAGCTCCCCACTGTTGTACAGCTGAGGGTGTATTTCAGTACTGCTCCCCAGTAAAGACATCTTTCAATGCATCAGTGGTTCTCTGAGTGTTGTTTCCATTTATCTGATGGATGTGAGGTGATTTTTCTGTCTTTCTCAGATTAGGCTGACTCATTATTTACTTCTTCTTCTTTGGTTTACTGAGTGGAATAATAATATTTTTATCTTACCCTTTGTTTGTTATTTTGGAAGTTCACTGTAAGTGAGTGCAATTTTTAGCCATTCTTCTCTTTCACTGAGTCAGTAGTCTGTAGGGAGAGTCTTTTTCTCCTCTTTCTGCCATTAACATGTCTTTGAAGAGTCTTGATCTCTCAGTTCTTTGTTTCTAGCTCATGCTAGCAGATAAGGCTGTGAAATCTCTTTTTGGCACTGCAATTGTGCAGCAACAGGCAGTCATAGGACATGCATCTATTCATCCTCTTCAGTTCTTCCTAGGGTAGAGATCTTTAGTTTTGCTTTTTCAACACTTTCTCCAGTAAAAGTAAATTGCTCAAGAAATAGAATGTGTATGGAGAAAGGCACTTTATCATCAGTCTAGTCACGATCAACTAAACACCTTTCCACGTTACCTTCCCCCCAAGGCCAAATACTCGCTTCTGCAGGTCAGACCGTATACCTAAAACCATCACACAGAAGGACTGCTTACACTTATTAATGCCTGTCAGAAATGCCTTTGCCACATTGCTTTCCAATCTGTGTTAAACTGGTGATGTTTGCCATTATCTCAGGTATAGCTTTGTAACAGTATCTTTGTTTGCTAGCCTTTGAGTTGATGAACATTGTATCTTCATTGCAAGGTATGCATTCACTCTTGGAAATGAAACAGTGCATTTTCCTGCTCTCTGAAGCTACTTGCTTTCTCTCTGACATTCCTCAGCAGAGACACTAGTTTGTTAACACACTGACTTCCAGAGGTACTTCTATGCATGTGTATCTACAGAAAAAAAATCATATGATAAGCAAATGACATCAGTAACTAGCTTTTGTGTGGGCCAGCTATGTTTGAAATGTGTGTAAATATGTTGTGATGTAGCAGTTTCTACATGTAGATAAAATATACTAAAGCTCCTGGACAAATTCAAGCAGAAAAAGGAAGCCTACAGAGGGTGGAAGCACGGACAGGCAGCCTGGGAGGAATACAGATAAATTGTCCGAGTAGCCAGGGATCAGGTTAGGAAAGCTAAAGCCCTGATAAAATTAAATCTGGCGAGGGACATCAAGGGCAACAAGAAATGCTTCTGTAGGTACATTGGTGGTAAAAGGAAGACTGGGGAAAACATGGTCCCTCTCTGGAAGGAAATGGGAGACCTGGTTACCCAAGTCATGAAGAAGGCTGAAGTACTCAACAACTTTTTTGCCTTGGTCTTCACTGGCAAGTGGCGTAGCCACACCACCCAAGTCACAGAAGCCAAAGGCAGCGCCTGGGAGAATGAAGAACCGCACACTGTAGGAGAAGATCAGGTTTAAGAACATCTAAGGAACCTGAAGGTGCACAAGTCCATGGGAACTGGTAAGATGCATAGGCGGGTCCTGAGAGAAGTGGCGGATGAAGTGGCTAAGCTGCCTATACATCACATTTGAAAAGTCACAGCAGTCTGGTGAAGTTCCCACTGACTGGAAAAGGGGAAACATAACCCCCATTTTTAAAAAAGGGAATAAAGAAGACCTGGGAAACTACAGGACCGGTCAGTCTCACCTCTGCACCTGGCAAGATCATGGAGCAGATCCTCCTGGAAACTATGGTAAGGCACATGGAAAATAAGGAGGTGATTGGTGACAGCCAACATGGCTTCACTAAGGGCAAATCATGTCTGACAGATCTGGTGGCCTTCTATGATGGTGGTACAGCTCTGGTGAATAAGGGAAAAGCAACCGATACAATCTACCTGGACTTGTGTAAAGCACTTGACACAGTCCTGCATGAGATCCTTGTCTAGATTGGAGACACATGGACTTGACGTATGAACCACTCAGTCGATAAAGAATTGGCTGGATGGTTGCATGCAAAGAGTTGTGGTCAATGGCTCGATGTCCAAGTGGAGACCAGTGATGAGTGGTGTTCCTCAGGGGTTGGTATTGGGACTGGCACTGTTTAACATCTTTGCTGGCAACATGGGCACTGGGATTGAGTGAACCCTCAGCAAGTTTGCTGCCAACATCAAGCTGTGTGGTGCCGTTGATATGCTGGAGGGAAGGGATGCCATCCAGAGCGAGCTTGACAGGCTTCAGAGGTGGGCCTGTGTGAACCTCATAAAGTTCAACAAGGCCAAGTATAAGGTCCTGCACCTGATTTGAGGCAATCCCAAATGTGGATACAGGCTGGGTGGAGAGTGTCTTGAGAGCAGCCCTGAGGAGAAAGACATGGGGGTGTTAGTTGATGAGAAGAACAATATGGCCTGGCAATATGTGCTTGCATCCCAGAAAGCCAGCCATATCCTAGGCTGCATCAAAAGAAGCAGGACCAGCACGTCAAGGGAGATGATTCTCTGCCTCTGCTCCACTCTCGTCAGACCCCAGCTGGAGTGCTGTGTTCAGCTCTGGGGCCCCCAACATAAGAAGGACACGGCCTGACGGAGTGAGTCCAGAGGAGGGCCATGAAGATGATCAGAGGGATGGAGCACCTCTCCTACAACGACAGGCTGAGAGCTGGGTTTCAGCCTGGAGAAGGCAAGGCTCTGGGGAGACCTTACAGCAGCCCTGCAGTACCTAAAGGGGGCCTATCAGAAAGCTGGAGAGGGACTTTTTACAAGGGTGCATAGTGAAAAGACAAGGGGGGATGGCTTTAAACTGGAAGAGGGCAGCTTTAGATTAGATACTAGGAGGAAATTCTTTACTGTGAGGGCAGTGAGGCACTGGAAGAGGTTTTCCAGAGAAGTTATGGATGCTGCATTCCTGGCAGTGTTGAAGGTCAGGTTGGACAGGGCTTTGGTATAAGATCTAGTGGTAGGTGTCCCTGTCCATGGCAGGGGGGTTGGAAATAGATGGTCTTTAAGGTCCCTTCTTCCAGCTGAAACCACTCTGTGATTCTATGATAGCTGGTATTATCTACTGAACAGCTTCTGGTAATTACAGAAAATACTAGCAACTACCATTCATGTGTTACTAAATAATGTGTAAGAGACAAAGCTTGTTTGATTACTTACTGGTGTGATTCAGATATTGCAGAAATATGACATAAAGGTGTAGAGCGTGATTCTTTTGAAAGTTTATATCAATGTGTTAAAAAATTCCCTTGGTTTTTGAATCACTATTTCTCTTTCCAGTGCCTTTTCTCCATACCAAACCCTCAACTGGCTTCTTGAAAAATGCACAGCACTCCTTCCAGCTAGCTTAACTGCTTTCCCTGCACAGCACTGTATTGTGCTATGTGGACATACTTGACGGTTAGCACTTAAAATTCTCTTAAATTGTAAAACTGCTGAAGAACCCCAGCTTTTCTTCCAAAGAGCCTTTAAATGCATTTTACAGCCCTCCCTGTTTCTCTGTTTTCCAAAAACAGTTTAATAGAAGTCTCAGACTAAATAATTGTGCTCTAACTAGTCCTGATTAGGTTGAATCATAAAAATGTCCATCTGAATGTCAGGTATGTATCACACACATTTTTTCCAGGCACAGCTGACCTTGCTCATAACCAGTCTTATCACATATTATAAAAGCAATTAAAACCTTTCATTTTGATTTCTAATCTCCTACAAAATTAAATTACAACACTGACTGATTAATGGTTTGGTGCTATCCTCAGGAGAATCCTACCAACAGAGGCTTTGGTAGCACAAAAAAAGTAGCACAGGGCAAGGCATCTCAGGCAGCTTCCACCCTTAAAGATAACTGAATAAGATAGTCATATGTTCAAGAGTCTGTGTTACAAAATACCTTGCATTTCTCAACGATCAACACAGATTGCTACCAGGAACCCCACAATGAAATGTAGCAAAACAAGACTGGGGATCTCAGTGAAGTAGGTTAGGAGATGTTTACTGTATTGTCATGAGCTGTGCAATACCTTGCAGATGAATAGGTGTTAGTCAGCTTGGAGGTTAGTGTCAAGCTATTTCTGACCAGTATTCCCACAGAAATGGCATGTAAGCAGCAATAATACGTTACAAGTAGTAGTTAGCTGAGATCTGTTAAGGCGGCCGCAAACAATGGAATGGGCAATAGATTTTTCAGCTTTTAAAATGTATCAACACCCAGAAATAAATTCATCTCAGATTTTGGTGAATCTGAATATTTTCTGTTTCTGATGAGTTGGAAAGAAAAAAAAATTAGATACCAAAATATTTTCTGACCTAGAACTTAAGTTCTAATTCCTACTTTTCATGGGGAAGAAGGTGCTAAAGGCTTATAGAAAAGGGCAATTGCTCGGAGGGAAGAGCCTGTTAGAAGGGCGTAAGCTTAAGTGGGAATGAGCATGGAGATAAAAGCAGCAGGTATTTGCTGTTTATGGAAAGCTATCCAGTTTGTCTAAACTGTCTTCACTGCAAGAACTGGTTTCACAATGACATGAAGAATAAAAAATTGAACCAGTAAGCACTGGACTCATTCATGGAAGTATTTAGAAGTGCTGGCAATAACAGTACCCTCTCCAAACTACAAGAGACGTATTGTCCCAGTGGCAGATTTGCTTTTTTATGTCCAGGAATACTCTGCACAGGGCCTTGCCTCTATTCTCTTTACGGAAAGCTTTATTAATTTTCAAGATACAAGAGAGAAAGCTCTTTCACCTATGCAATAGCATCAGAAAGAGCAGAAGATGAAAATGATCATTCTAGTGGCTGACATTGCAGGGAGGAGGTAATGAAAGAAATAGCTGCAATGTTTTCCCCTCCATGGTAATTAACAGTTTTTAACTGTTTTTCCTGTTACAGCCTTGTTCACACACTAACCAATGCTGAGCAAATAAGAAAGATCCTGGTGAAAATTTCTCATTGTTAAAATGAACCTGGAGTTTGTAATACTTCCGCCATCACAAATATGTGATGGTGGTTCCCAAGCACATGCAGGGTGTGCCTCCATTTGTGACAACACTGCCATCTACATAAGGCAACCATTCTTTCATTTAGCAATCTTCTTTGTCCTGCCTATTGAAGAAAGCCCTAATCATCACTTGTGCCTGCCACTGCAAAGAGACCCTTCTCCATGCACGCTATTTGACTGCAATCTCACGTTTTCTTAACACAAAAAATATTTTCATAACAATGAGGGAAAGTGTTAGCTGCATTTTCCAGTCTTGGGTTTTGGGTTACATTCCAATTGCTGTGCACACAAACCCATACTCCTGCAAGCACCCTGTGCCAAACCCATCCATGCTGTGGAGAGAAGGGTTGCTCTGCATCAGTCTCCCAAAAGTTGCCTCACTATGGACAGACTGCAGTCACTTGCCCTTTCCAGTAAACCTGGCCTGGTGCTGCCTTTCTCCTCTGTGGAGTCAAACCAAAGCTATGAATACAAAAGACATGTACAAAGAATAATCCCAAAAGTAATACAAGACCTGTTTCTGAATTCTTTTGTTTGGGGGCTAAGGGAGGGGAATAAAACCCTAAAGTTAAAAGAGGAAGAAAAAATTGTGACCCTACCTCAAGCAATTCCTTCAAAATTATTTTCTTCCAGTGATGACACAGCACAAACAACAGCAATATTGAGTCCATAAACACACTCTAATAAACTAGATGAAGTGTAAAACTGCTTTCTATTAACCATGTGTGGATTTAAACAATTACGGGCAAAATCAAGCTGCATTTCCTCCAGAGCTAGCTCTTACCCCATAGATAGGCAAATACAACAAGCAAAAGGCATTTTTTCTGCTTTGTTCTTCCTAAATCATATCCTACCCTGATGTCAGATGAAGCACAACTTGAATATCTGCTATCTAATTGCAAAAAGACACCAAATTTGAAAGAAAGGGCTCTTCCTAGGGTCAGGGATGCTGACAAGTAACTGTTATTCTATCCACATGTTTTCTGCTTTTTTTTTTTTTTTTTTTTTTTTTTGCAACCTGTCATGCATTTAGAGTGTGCATTGTGTAATAAATTATTATCACCCATATCAGTAAGCAAGGTGTCGAAGAAGAAAGTAGCCCTATGTTAAATCACATTCACTTCCTCACATAACTTCTTCCAACTGCTTTGAAGTTCAGACCCTTCCACCATATATTCTTTCTCTTTTCTCTCCAGTTTCTTTGACTTTTTACTTAGCACCATGCAACCCGGTGTGTTAATGCCATTGTAAAAGTGACAGTGATGCATATGCCGAAGAGTTGGATATGCTTACACAGGAGATGCCAAACGCAGGGCTGCAAATGAGGAGAATATGTCCTTTGGCTCAATCATGGCGTCTAGTAGGTTACATCCTGAATGTTTGTATTAGTTTTTTGTATACTGGGATATCAGCCTTACTCCATCCACTTTTGCATCACCGTTTTGTCTCACAGGGCTTCTTCCAGCATGACACTTGTTCTGCCTTTTTCCCCAAATGAGACCTGCTGGTTTCCAGCGAGTTCCTTGGTGAATGATGGAAATTGTTGGTAGTAATATGGGAAGCTAACTTACATGCTATAAGTGAGGTCTGACAGAGCTGCTCTCCAAGCTGCTGCTGGGTCATTGTCTTACCCTAAGAGCAGCAAGGCTTGCATGGTCTGAATAATGCAGCTGGCGTGTTTGTTGCTAAATTAATTACATTGTGGAAGCACTGTGTGCATCTCCCCAAGTTCTCCCAGTTAAGCTGCATCCATCAGAAATGAAAACAAGTTTTGCTCATTTGGAGTTATTACTAAAAATCACTTCTTCCCCGCCAAAAAACCCCAACCCCCTAAGATGGTTTTAGGACATCTCTTATACCACTTACTTTCTCAACGGTACTCTGAGCTGCAGAGGTTCAAAACAACCTATCCAAATCGGTACTAGATTCATCTGGAGGTGTTCTAACCAGTTTTTCCACATTATTAATATCACTACAACCTGCACTTGTATTGCTTGTTTTGCCCCACACTATTTACCTTGGCAAGGAAATAGTAGTGGAAACCCATAATTTATGCTGCAAAACAGGCTGAGCAGAAGAATCTGTAGAGCCTGCTTTACCTTACAGCACTAATTATCCCCACAAACTGGGTTTTTTTCATAGCCATCATCAGTGTAATATCAGATAGGTTTAATAGAGAGATTCATATAGTCATTTGTTGCCCAAAAAATAAATCGGAGATTAGTATATGCCATCCTGAATTTTGGCAGCCTTGTACTTGCACTTGTATTTGGCAACCACAACGTACTAACATGTAACAGATACTTTGAGGTATTGCAGAGTTTTACTTTTGAGTGAAAAAGTGCATCATGTTCTGGGGTGGTTTCAATAATCTTCCAGTTCCTTCTTTGACAGAAGAGAAAAAACAAGTCTGTTTAGTCTTCAGATTGGTATTTTTTTGCATCAGTCAAGCAACGTGAACTGTCTCTAGAGGTAGGTAAGAAGGTGGCACAAAATGGCACACTGATGTTAGAGAATATAAAAAAAACTGAGTAAACTGACATTTGCTTCTTCTTTTAAGGAGAAATCAAGCTGTGGAAAAGAATCTGTATAACCATCTATTTTGACCTACACTTTTGTTTTCATGCTATATATTGAATAAATTTTTACTGCCCATAGTAAGCCTGTTACCTAGAATCTAAGTTGCTGAGCCTGCTGGCTTTTGGAGGAACTTAATACCAATTTACTTGCAAGTGTGATATATTCTGAAAAATCTTTGACAAGAAGCTGTGACATAACAATACCAACACCAAATGCAATTACGCTTTTTCTAGCCTTTTGGCTCACTGCACTGCCATATTCCTGGCAGCTCACTCCCCATATCACTCCTCAATAGACAACTCATAATATTCCAAGAGGTCAAATTTAGAAAGAAAGAAAGAAAGAAACAATCAATCTGAGGACAATGCTCACAGATAAGGCACAAAGGTGATTTCATGGGCCGGTTGGTATCATTGTATCTAGTTTCATTTCAGTAATATATAAGCCCATGACCTTATTAATTACCACATTAGGTTGAGGCTTTGCATATATAAGCTTCAGATTCACAGGTTTTGGCCTCACCCAAGTCAGTGAGAATACTCAGTTGTGCAAGTTTTTCTTAGTGTGAATGACATTACGTATGGTATCTCTGATTCACTCTCACTGCAGGCAAATGGAAAATGCACATGGCTGAACCTGGAAGTTCAAGGTCAGTACCTCTGTCATTCTGACCTTTCTGTGTTGGAATTTAATCAATTTGTCTGTCTGCTTTTATTGTTGCTGTCTTATAGACTTGTTCGAAGGGCATGGACTAGTGGATTGATGGAAAAAAGCTAACAAAAGACAATTGTTTACCTAGGCACTCAAAAATGCTGCCAAGTTGATACCAACTTATTTATGCCAGTAGGCTAGTTTTTGAATGAATGTCGACACTGCATTTAAACAAAGAGAATGTCAATATGGAGTTGAATGCCCTTCCATTTCAGTCTTTAAAATATTGCTAAATTAGACAATTACTTAAAGGTTATTTTCCACTTTCTTGACAAATACTTCTGTAAATATATTTGTATCAGACAGCTTCTCTGTCAACAGTTATTGATAAATTCATAAAATGTCAGATTGTGAGCACTTTCACAGCACCTTCACTTGCCCAAGAACACTTGAAGGATCTTGAAGGATTTAGGACTCTTTCTCAGTAAATATTAGAACACATTAAATGATTAAAAACAAAATTATGGCCAATTAATATCCCTAACAATTTGATCTAATAGGTTGCTTAAACATGAAGCCAAATTTTGATTTCAGATACCTCAGTTTAAATACTCAGTAGATTTTAAAAATCAATTTAATTATAATGGTTTAAATAAAAATAAATTACAGGACAGACTCACAATACTTTACTTCTTCACAGTGTAATGAAACCCCATCAGTTTTACGTATGTGGACTAGTTGTCCATGTATATGTTTGCCAGGAATATGGATTATATTCCATTCTAATTAGTAAAAAAGCTGAGTGATTTTTATTCAGAAATATCCAAAGTTAACTATTTCCTGTGCATTAGTTGGCATTATATATATACCAATTATATTCAGTCGACTTTTAGTCTTGAACCGATTTCTGAAGAATCATGTCTGATACATAAAAAGTTCTCTAATATGTTCTTGCTTCATTAGCAGAGCATCAGTAATGTTCAGCATGAACCAGTATGATTACCATCTACCATTTCATTTTATGCCTCTTCACAAATAGAATGTGCAATGCAATGTTTTGCTGTGGTAGAAATGAGGATTTTTTTCCTCTTTTTTACTTTGCTTTGAAAACAGCTGTTGCCATGCTTGCATAGGAGAGAGAAGAAAAATGATGAATGGTACATGGTTGGTTCTTTATTTCTGTGAGAACACCAGGCAAGTTTCTCAGAATGGTCTGTAAAGACATTAAGCTTCTTTGTACAGAAATTTGCAGCAGTACACCAAAGAAACAAAACTGCCAACACTAGACATTGCTCTGAGCTTTAAGTGAATATTTACATGTTTTGGGCTCAGACAACAAACTGTTTTGAACATATCTTGAGATATTAAACAGAAGGTGGCTACAAGAAGCAAAGGTTGTAAAAGGTTTGGAACAGTCATGTCAATGACTGCAGCAATGCAATATCTACATCTATGCAGAACATTTCATCAGTAAACCCCAAAGCACTTCACTGAAGAAATTGTCCTCTTTATTTAATTCAGAAACTACAGATACCAGAAAATCTATACATCAGGTACTCTTTCTTCTTGGTTTGCATTAGAAACCCATTTTTGCAAAGACATGGCTTCAAGCTGCATTATAAGAAAGGCTTCTTTGTATTTACTTATGTGTAGCTTTTCAATTTGAAATTATTTTTCATTCCTTTTCTGGCTCAGTGCTAGAAAATAACAGGCTACAGGTCTTCTCACAGAACAGCTTTTTCATTTCAGATTATTGAAAGAACAGTGATTTACTTGAATGATTTTCTCTGCTCTATCAGTTTGTATCACTACAGCTTGTTGGTGTCTGCTTGGACAGATTTTTAGCATCACACTTGCTTATGATTTTCATTTTCCTTACTTTAGAAGTGCTGTCTCAGATTACTGGATGGTTTCTTGTAAAATTAAGTCTATTGATTTCCAGTGCTGGTTTAAACCCTTTTGGTGAACACCATCCTGAGGTACAGAGGGCAGCCAATTGACATATCAAACAACATTAAGAGTCAATAGAATTTCAAATATATGGATGAAATGAAAATACTTGAGCCAGGAAGCCTTTGTGCGGGACATTGGAATCTTTTTGAGGATGTAGTTCAAATCTTTATAGGTGGATCTTAGAGGAAAAATGGTTTTCTTCAGGGTGGCAACAATCCCACTTCCTAGCAGAGCCACACAGATGATGTTTAGGCATATGCCAGCAAGCTGGGGCACAAAAACACCTCAGAGTTTATAACATTTTTGAGTACTAAACCTTTTTACATTATAGTACAAATCCCTGAATTTTGCTTGGAAGTCAGGCTTCTTTGTTTCTTTTTGTGTTTATTTATCTCTTATATAGAGCTGTTTAACTGTTTCAAGAGGTTACCAGCAACGTAAGATTCTTCTGGACTTTTCACAAGGAAAAAGGTGTGATATTTTGCAAAAGATTAATTCTCGTGAGGGCTGAAAACCTTTTAAGAGAACAGAGCTGCTCTTGAGGGCTTACTACGGTATTGAGAGCAAGAAATGAAACCTGTTCTTTCTCACAAGCTTCTTACTTGCAACTCATGATTAAGAGGTAAATACTTCCTGCATTTTTGATTATTTTTTATTATTATTTTTAATATTTATCTCTGCTGCAAAACACTACCACCTATGGTAGTTACTTGACATGGTGAGACTGGGCTTAGGAAAAGAAAGACCAATGGAAAAAAATTCTAAGAGATACAGCAGGAATTTTGTCTCTCAGGAAGGCTCAATAGAGCTGCTGAAAACAAAACAAATGTGACAAGAAAGTTGTTCTGTCCTGGATATTCGATATTACTTTAATAATTGTTACATAAGTGAAACTATACATTTATCAGACAGTACTAAGGAAAGGTACTAAGTATCCTTGACCTAGACAGTAAGAAACTGTTAAAAGCTACCAGGTATGAAGAGGAAACTTAAGAAATTCTTATAGGAGACCTCAATTTTACCAGTCTCAAAGTCTTACACAATCTCTTGTGCAGCAGCTATCTGTGACAGACACGACATACTCAAATCTAAACAAAATGTTTACATAGAACTCAGATTTAAACTTATAATAAAAAAAGGAGTGGTGAGTTACAGAATGTAAATTGACTAGACTGCAATTAGGACCCCATATTTACGCTCCAGGGCAGAACAATAATGGACAGACTGCATGACCAAACCACAAACTCTTGGGAGCATAAAGAAACAAGACAGATTTTGAAGCTTAAGTCTGCAAAATCAATAGGATGACTCTGGAAAGGGCACTGCAAAAGAATGTATAAAATGTGCAATAAAATACACATCCCAGCAGTATCCATCCTTTTGGTGAAACTGCTACATTTCCAAGAACCTAAGCCATCTGCAAAAGCCTGTGGAAAAAGATGAAACTCCTGAAAAAAATGAAAGTATACTCTTACTCTACAGTACACTAGTACTGATTCTAGGAGCTGCTTCACAGGCAGTTGTATGTAGTAATATGACTAAAACCCCTGTGATTTATGGTAATGTGCAGTTTATATGACTATGTGATGTCTAAGCTTACAGTAAAGTCACACATAAGTAATAACATATACCAGGGGACAATTCTTATTATAGGTTCATGTGTACTAAATTTACAAGTTTAAGACAACCTTGTGTTGCAGGAATTATGCAGCTGCCACCCAGTCCGTATTAGGAATTGCATGGATGCCACCTCAAGAGAACTCAGCTGTAGGTTCCTGCTTGAAGAGGATGGGTTGCCCATCGACTGAGTAAATAAGTGGTTTATTTAGCCAACATGCTGAGCAGCTTTAGCTGGGTGCCTCCAAAGAGGGACCCGCATTGCAGACCATGCACTGCAATTATACCTTCAGAGACAGATTTCCTGGAATGTACCACCCATTACCTGATCCCCAAGTCCAATCACTTAATTCTGGTCGATGGTCTCTTGATTTCTTATTCGTTTTCTTGGTTGGTGGGCTGGCTGCCCTCTGAAGTTGCCATGTTATCTCAGAATTGTTTCCTTGGTCCTTATCTTCTGAACACATTCTGCATCTGCCAGTTTCAGCTAATTTTGTGTTGCAACATTACCAAAAAGTTTACTCTTAGACAGCTGTTGTAGCTTAAGGCTTCAAATACTATAGCTTTAAGGGCCAACCAAGGCTATTAACCCTAGCAATCCTCAACGCTTGAAAATGCATAGTTTATGATTTCCTGAGGGAATGGAGCACCTAGTCCAGGAATGGAACCTACTAGTCTATAAATTTATTCACAGCTGAAATATTAGAAAAGAACTCCCACCGGAGTACAGAAAACTCGTGTTCAGATCTCATACTTCTGCAGTTTCTCAGGAATCACATATAAAGTACTTCTATGAAGGTGTTGTACAGAGAGACTGACTGTCCAGAGGGGCAGAGCAGGATGTTCTGTTTCTAGCTGAGGAAATTCTGGTAAAAAATAGCTTACCTCTTGGAAAATTTTCAGCTGATCCCAGCTAGCAGAGCAACACTGCTATTATAAAAGAGGAACCCACAATAACAGATAATGTACAGTGAAAGTGTAACTGAAAGAACATTCAGGAATAACCAAAGCACTCCCTATTTTACAGAAATTAGATGAAATGCTATGAAGAATGTAGTAGTGGGAAATTATGAGTAGATGTTGATAGCTTGATAAAGAAGGAACAAGGTAAGGACAAGAGGCTAATGCTGTACATGTAAGTAATGTATAAAGGAACTTTAGGTTCATGGTCTTAAGCTGGCATTGGTTTGTTTGTATATGTTGGGGAAAAAGTGCTGATACTGAATTCTTTTTTACTCCCATCTACAAGTAGCAATACTAGACAATATAGCATGAAATTATATTAGATACATATGTTACACCAAGCCTAAAGTCTGCAATGTCAGCAAAACGCAAATAGGAAGCTTAGCACCAGACTAGCAGTTTACATAACAACTGACAAGATTGTGGCCAGCGGGTGGAGGGGGGGTGTCCTGCCCCTCTGCTCTGCCCTGGTGAGGCCGCACCTGGAGTGCTGTGCCCAGCGCTGGGCTCCCCAGTTCAGGAGAGACAGGGAGCGACTGGAGAGGGGCCAGCGGGGGGCTGCCAAGGGGGTGAGGGGGCTGGAGCATCTCCCTCATGAGGGAAGGCTGAGGGAGCTGGGCCTGGGTAGCCTGGAGAAGGCTGGGAAGGGATCTTGTCAAGGCATACAAATATCTTGAGGGTGAGTGCCAGGAGGACGGGGCCAGGCTCTTTTCACTGGTGCCCAGTGACAGGACAAGGGGCAATGGGCACAAACTGCAACACAAGGAATTTCATCTGAATATGAGGAAGAACTTGTTTACCTTGAGGGTGACAGAGCCCTGGGACAGGCTGCCCAGAGAGGCTGTGCAGGCTCCTTCTCTGGAGACATTCAAAACCCACCTGCAGGCAACTCTGTGCAACCTGCTGTGGGTGAAGCCGCTTTAGCAGGGGGTTGGACAGGGTGATCTCCAGAGGCTCCTTCCAATCCTGACCAGTCTGTGATTCTCTGAATCTGTGACAGAAAAACACTGTAATTGTTAAAATATTGTAACTAAATCAAAGATGCTGCTTATGTGATATAGGATCACATGAGTTTAGCCATTTATAGTGGTAAGAAAATACATGTTTATCTAGCAACACATGAACATGAGACACTATAAAACAGATTGTTGTGGAATTGTTCCTCACAGCCTATATTAGGTATGCATGGCAAGATTTTGGTAGTGGAGGGCTACAAGGGTGGCTTCTGAGAAGCTACTAGAACATTCCCCCATGTCTGATGGAGCCAGTGCCAGCCAGCTGCAAGACTGGACCCGCTGTTTGCCAAAGCTGAGCCCATCAGCAACACTGGTAGCAACTCTGTGATAACGTGTTTAAGAAGGGGGAAAAGTTGCTGTGCAACAGTAATTGCAGCTGGAGTGAGGAGCCAGGCTATGGGAGAGAAGCAACTGCAGACACCGAGGTCAGTGCAGACGGAGGGTCAGGAGGGGCTCCAGGTGCCAGAGCAGATCCCCCTGCGGCCCGCGGTGAAGCCCACGGTGAGACAGCTGGTTGCCCAAAGGAGGCTGTGACCTCCTGAGAAGCCTGTGCTGGAGCAGCTCCTGGCATGTGGAGAGGAGCCCACACTGGAGCAGGTTTGCTGGCCGGGCTTGTGACCCCATGGGGGACCCACACTGGAGCAGGCTGGGCCTGAAGGACGGCACCTGTGGGAGGGACCGACACGGGGGTGGTTCATGAAGAACTGTAGCCCATGGGAAGCATGGAAGGCCTCACTGCAGCAGGTCGACATGCCCTGAAGGAAGTTGCAGTCCATGGAGAGCCCATACAGGAGCAGACTCCTGGCAGGAGCTGCAGCCTGGGTGGGGGAACCCACACTGGAGCAGTCTGTTTCTGATGGACTGAACCCTGTGGAAAGGACCCACACTGGAGCAGTTTGTGAAAGACCGTATCCCATGCAAAGACTCATGCCGGAGCAGGGGAACAGCATGAGGAGGAAGGAATGGCAGAGAGGAGCAGTTATAGACCAATAACAACGCCCATTCCTCATCTCTGCTCAGTGCTTGTGGCGGGAGGAGGTAGAGGAGTCAGAAACAAAGCAGTGAAGCTCAGCCTAGCCTAGGAAAAAGCCAGCGGGGCTAGGAGATTTATTTTTTATAGAGAGCAGGTTTAATTTTGTCTTTGTTTCCCATCATTTTACTCTATTTTTAATTGGTAGTAAACTAAAGTAATCTTTCCCAGGTTGAGTCTGTTTCGATAATAATTGGTAAGCAATCTCCCTGTCTTTATTCCAACCTTTTTCCATCTTATTTTCTCCCCCATCCTGTTTAGGAGGTAGAGTAAGGGAGCAGCTGGGTAGGCATCTGGCAGCAAGCCAAGGTCAAACTGACCACAGTGGTACAATGGAGAGACCCCTAATTTACCTAGTATGTGTTTTACAGTCAATTTTGGCAACTCAAGGCAGCAATGCATTCCACTCTGGTTTTGATTCTGTAATTAGTACTAACTGCCAGGCAATGTCTTGGAAGAGTTTGTCCCAGGGTGGCCTTGATCATGCAGTACTGACACAGTTTATTCACATTAAACTTACCTTAAACTTACCTGAAAAATGTGTTTCTCAGAAAGTGTAACAATTTTGTGTAAACACACAATAGGTAAAATGAAAGAGTATTTCTAATATGTATGACACATATTCTGAGGAAGAAAACATGAGCTTCCCTTAACAACTTTAGGCATGAATGATGTTCATCCCTACAAATGAATACTCATCCATATCGGAAGGCACTTTGTTCCAAAGAGGAGTGTGCTACAATGTGCTTCACATGTATTTTCTTAAAGGGGATGGGGTGTCTTCCTTTGTCAGACAATACTTGGTGCTAAAGTGGTTTTGGCAGCTGTGACCACCATCTTCAGATTTTTTTAATATATTTTTTTTTTTGACACAGTGAATTTCCAGCACCTGCCTTCTGACTTATGCTGAGACTCAGCTTTTAAGAGTTCATCTGCAAATTGAAGATCAGATTTTTTTTTGGTTTTGGTTTTTGTTTTTTTGCCTACTCAGGCACTGAGCAAGCAGTGTGGGGAATCCAGGCAAGAATGTTAAGTCTCATAAACATTTCAACTTTCCTGGTTTCACCTGGAATAGAGTTAATTTTCTTCTTAGTAGCTGGTGCAGTGCTGTGTTTTGGATTGGGTGTGAGACCAATGTTGATGGCACATGGATCATTTTGGTTGTTGCTCGTTAATGTTTATATTGAGGCAAGGACTTTTCAGTTTCTCAGGCCTTGCCAGCATGAGGGCTGGAGGGGCACAGGACATTGGGAGGGGACACAGCCAGGACAGGTGACCCAAACGGGCTGAAGTGATACTGTATACCTTATGACATCATCCTGACTATATAAGCTGGGGGAAGAAGAGGGAAGTGGGGGACATCCAGCATTATGCTGTTTGTCTTCCCAAGTAACTGTTAACACATGATGGGGCCTGCTGTCCTGGGGATGGCCGAACACCTGCCTGCCCATGGGAAGTGGTGAATGAATTCCTTGCTTTGCTTTGCTTGTTGCACAGCTTTTCCTTTACTTATTAAATTGTTCTTATCTCAAACCCTGATTTTTGCATTCCTTTCCAATTCTCTTCCCCATCCCTCTGGGTGAGGAGGGACTGAGCCAGCGGCTGTGTGGTGCTTAGTTAGCAGCTGAGTCTAAACCGTGACAACAACAAAGGGAAATCTTACTAGGAATGCTTACAGAAAAGATTACAGAAGATACAAATTTCTACATTGTAGCAACTCCTTCCTTAGAGAAGGCTAATGTAGCAAAGGCAGAGCCTCTCTATTAAGAAACCTTCAAGGCGTAGCAGGATTAAAAAATGGGGTTAGGATCCTCTGTTTACCTAAGGTTGAGGTCAGATATTAGGATCCAGCATCTTCCTAATGTTAGGTCTAAACTATCACAAGAAACAGATATTGAGGTTACGCTTATTACACACAAAACCTCAGCCAAGCGGTCTTTTGAAAAGGTCAGCAGAGAAGGTATTAACATTACAAGATGCTAGACCACTGTCTTGCTTTTCAGAAAAAAGAAACTTTTACTTCCTTAAAACTGGTAAAATTGAGAAGATACAAGCATTAGGTTTGAAAAAAATCTTTGCAGTGCAAACTTTTGACAGGGTAAAAAAAAATGTTCTATATTCTTTAGGTTTTCCAAAAAAGGCTTAAAAGCCTTGAGGCAGCTGTCAAATGACAAATGAGATAATAATATAAATTTAGAGCAAGCTTACCTATGAGACAGATGTCCTCCTAGTGGAAATACATTTAAGTTGTGTTCTCCTGCACCATAAATATGTAAGTTTAGCCATGCACAGAAAACTGTTCTTTTAAACTTTCTCAATTATGATGTTTGTATGCCTTGTTCTCACTGGATTGTTGGTCTTACCACAGCTGTCAAATATTCATGTACAAATTGATTTCATGCAAACCAGTCAAGATTTCCAAGAAAATCAATTATGTATTTTATAATATATATTTTATAATATATATTTTATAATATATATTTTATAATAGTACATGAGTACTTCCAAAATTGTGAATGGTATCTCTTTTTTATTTTATTATTTTGTTTCACATTTGGCATACAGTGACATCTCTCACTGGTCTATCACACAGCAGGAAGACCAGCTTGTGGACCCTGTCATCTTCATATTCCATCCTCAAAGTTAGAAGACCGAAACCCAGGTGCAAATCCACTTCATCTATTTTCATTCTGGATCAGGTGACAAAAACTATCCATGAGAGGAACGATAAGTGAAACACAGTCCTTGAAATGTCACAAAGCTGCAACAAACAAATGAAGAGTCTTTGCCAGCACGGTTGGCCAAGGATCACAACCTCTCTAATCATGCCAGTCTACGAAGAACTCCACTTTATACCTGTGCAGAAGTTAGGGAACACCGGACTTCGGCTCTCTACCTGAAATAACAAGTTTCAGTAATGACTTTCAGGCTTTTTCTTTTCTTTTTCTCCTGCAGGAAGTAATTGTTAGAGGGCACTTTCTGTTACTGCAGCATTATACATGAATTCTGGTGCTTTGCTTATTTTGATCCAACACACTTCTTTGCATATGCAGTTGTGTGTGTAACGAAGGCAAGGGGAACGAAAAACAAAGAAAGAAAACATGTGCCCCCAAAGCTTACCCAAGTCACTCTTAAGAATACTTGGTGTTCAGCTCTACTATTACTACTTCTTTACTGCAATGCTTTACAAATACTTAAATTCACACTACCTGTCACTTGCTGTTCTAATTTACATGCAAGACCAACAAGATACAGTCATCAGCTCTCACGATAAATGATTACTCTCCACGGGCAAAACAAGTAAGAAATCTTGCCCTCTCCCTCCGAACTTCTCACTCCTGTTGGAAATTTCTGTTACCAACCTCTACTGGGTTTGCAGAGGAAAGGCCATTTAGTATGGTGCTCCACCACAAGTTCAGCCCCATAAATAACAGACATGCTAGAAAGACCCCTTTTTTCCCCCCCCCCCACGTGTCAGGAAAAAGGGATGAGTGCAAGCTAGAATGTAGTTATGCTCTACTTCTCTACCTGGAAGATACATGTATAATGGATATTTTCTTGAAAATGTAACAATGCAGATTGGAGGTCTCGCAGTCCATTCCCAAACTAACCTGTCTTATCTAAGTGGTCACATGTAGAGGCAGTTCCCCCTTCTCCGGGCAGCGTCTCCTAGTGACAGCCTTGGAACCACATTTCATTTTCTTGTTAGCTTTCAGCCCCCTTGATCCCCCTTACCGTGCAGATGCATAAACCTCCAATGGGGGCTCACAGCTGGGATGGGGACAGGACAGGAAGGTCCTTTAGGCGAGCCTCGATCTGCCATAATCGCACTGAACTCCTGATAATGCTGTTGTGCAGGGGTCCTTGGGGAATGCTGCAAGCACTGTTCAAGCTGCTGCAGGCTGCAGCGCTTGGGGATTGTTTGAATGAGGAAGATACTTTCTTTGAACTTCCTATCTCCTTGAAATTTAATTTTCTGTTTTGTAAGTGCCAGCCCCTAAGCTCCACCTTCACGTTCCACAGCTCTCCAAACCCTGTCGAGTATGTTTGTTTTCGGGCGGACATTTGGCACAAAGCGGGCAACACAGTCTTCCTCAGTCTCTGGACACGCTTTGCTTTTCACCGCTGCAAGTTTCGTACCCGGCTTCCCAGCCAGGTCTGCTCCCTTCCCACTCCCACCCCCTCCTCTTCCGCCTCTCGATTTTTCCACCCGCTGACCATTTCGAACACATCTGCCCGCAGAAGGCGGTGGCGGGGCAGCCCGGCCGGCGCGCAGGCGGCGCTGCACATCCACACCGCTCCCCGCCCGCAGAGGCGCGGCTGCCGCAGCCGAGCCGGCCCCGTCGCGGTGCCTTCCCCTCGGCCCCGGGGTGGGCGCCCGGGTCGAGCTGCGGGGCGTGTTGCGCTGTGCCCTGCGGCTGCTGCCTGCTCCGGGCGGGCCGCGCCGTCCGGGGGCTGGGAACGCGGAGAGAGCCCCGCGCCGCCGTCAGCCGCGCAGGAGCGGCCCCCGCCCCGTCCTACGCGGGTTTCAGCGTTACCGGCGCCGCCGGGGGAGCCTTTTAAGACAAGGGGGAAAAAAGAGGCTGAACAAGAGCAGTTGCGAAGGCGGCCGGCGGCAGCTCAGCACCGTCGGAGCGGGGGAGGGGGCGGTGAGAAGGGGCAGCGGCGAGACGGCGCCAGGCGCCGCGCACCGACGGGTGGGGCGAGGCCGGGCCGGTGGGTGCGTGGGTGGGTGGGGCCGGGCCGCGCAGGGTGGGACGTGCGGCCCCGCGCTGCCGAGGCGCCCTGCCTGCCCCGGGGCGCCCGCTCGCCGCGCCGCGAAACGCCGCGCCGGGCCGGGCGAGAGCGGCCGCGGCCTCGCAGGTGGGTGCTGCGGGCGGGCCGGGCCGGGCCGTGAGCATCCCGGCTCCCGGGCCCCTCCGTGACCGCGCGGCGCGCCCCCGGGAGCCGCGGGATCGCTGGGCAGGTGCTGCACCGGAGGGTGGGGGGACGCAGCTGCTGCGCCGCTCTCCTTCTCTTCCTTCTGCTGTGCTTTACTTCCGACCTCTTTTTCTGCCCTTCTTTCATTTCTTCTTCTGCTGTCTTTCTTCTTCCCACCACGATTCTTTCTGTGACGCCCCCCCCCCCCTTTTTTTCTTTCTTTTCTTTTCTTCCTTTCCTTCTTTCCTTCTCTTTCCCTTTCTTCCCTTTTCTTTCCTACTTTCCTTTTCCTTCCTTCTTTCTTTGTTTCTCTCTTTTTTCTTTCTTTTTTCCTTTCTCTTTTTTCAGTCTTTCTCTTTTCCCTTCTACTTTTCCCTCTGTTTCCCTTCTCTCTTCTTGCCCTTCCTTCTCTTTTTCCTTCTTTTTTTCCTTCTACCTTCCCCCCTTTCTCTTTTTTCTCTCTTTTCCTCTCTTTTCCTTCTTTCTTCCTTTCTGTCTTCTTTTTTCTTTCTTTTTCCTTTCTTTCCTTACCTCCCTTTCCCCCTTTTTTAACTCCCTTCTTTTATCTTCTTTTTTCCCCCTCTCTTCCCCTCTCTTCCCCTCTCTTCCCCTCTCTTCCCCTCTCTTCCCCTCTCTTCCCCTCTCTTCCCCTCTCTTCCCCTCTCTTCCCCTCTCTTCCCCTCTCTTCCCCTCTCTTCCCCTCTCTTCCCCTCTCTTCCCCTCTCTTCCCCTCTCTTCCCCTCTCTTCCCCTCTCTTCCCCTCTCTTCCCCTCTCTTCCCCTCTCTTCCCCTCTCTTCCCCTCTCTTCCCCTCTCTTCCCCTCTCTTCCCCTCTCTTCCCCTCTCTTCCCCTCTCTTCCCCTCTCTTCCCCTCTCTTCCCCTCTCTTCCCCTCTCTTCCCCTCTCTTCCCCTCTCTTCCCCTCTCTTCCCCTCTCTTCCCCTCTCTTCCCCTCTCTTCCCCTCTCTTCCCCTCTCTTCCCCTCTCTTCCCCTCTCTTCCCCTCTCTTCCCCTCTCTTCCCCTCTCTTCCCCTCTCTTCCCCTCTCTTCCCCTCTCTTCCCCTCTCTTCCCCTCTCTTCCCCTCTCTTCCCCTCTCTTCCCCTCTCTTCCCCTCTCTTCCCCTCTCTTCCCCTCTCTTCCCCTCTCTTCCCCTCTCTTCCCCTCTCTTCCCCTCTCTTCCCCTCTCTTCCCCTCTCTTCCCCTCTCTTCCCCTCTCTTCCCCTCTCTTCCCCTCTCTTCCCCTCTCTTCCCCTCTCTTCCCCTCTCTTCCCCTCTCTTCCCCTCTCTTCCCCTCTCTTCCCCTCTCTTCCCCTCTCTTCCCCTCTCTTCCCCTCTCTTCCCCTCTCTTCCCCTCTCTTCCCCTCTCTTCCCCTCTCTTCCCCTCTCTTCCCCTCTCTTCCCCTCTCTTCCCCTCTCTTCCCCTCTCTTCCCCTCTCTTCCCCTCTCTTCCCCTCTCTTCCCCTCTCTTCCCCTCTCTTCCCCTCTCTTCCCCTCTCTTCCCCTCTCTTCCCCTCTCTTCCCCTCTCTTCCCCTCTCTTCCCCTCTCTTCCCCTCTCTTCCCCTCTCTTCCCCTCTCTTCCCCTCTCTTCCCCTCTCTTCCCCTCTCTTCCCCTCTCTTCCCCTCTCTTCCCCTCTCTTCCCCTCTCTTCCCCTCTCTTCCCCTCTCTTCCCCTCTCTTCCCCTCTCTTCCCCTCTCTTCCCCTCTCTTCCCCTCTCTTCCCCTCTCTTCCCCTCTCTTCCCCTCTCTTCCCCTCTCTTCCCCTCTCTTCCCCTCTCTTCCCCTCTCTTCCCCTCTCTTCCCCTCTCTTCCCCTCTCTTCCCCTCTCTTCCCCTCTCTTCCCCTCTCTTCCCCTCTCTTCCCCTCTCTTCCCCTCTCTTCCCCTCTCTTCCCCTCTCTTCCCCTCTCTTCCCCTCTCTTCCCCTCTCTTCCCCTCTCTTCCCCTCTCTTCCCCTCTCTTCCCCTCTCTTCCCCTCTCTTCCCCTCTCTTCCCCTCTCTTCCCCTCTCTTCCCCTCTCTTCCCCTCTCTTCCCCTCTCTTCCCCTCTCTTCCCCTCTCTTCCCCTCTCTTCCCCTCTCTTCCCCTCTCTTCCCCTCTCTTCCCCTCTCTTCCCCTCTCTTCCCCTCTCTTCCCCTCTCTTCCCCTCTCTTCCCCTCTCTTCCCCTCTCTTCCCCTCTCTTCCCCTCTCTTCCCCTCTCTTCCCCTCTCTTCCCCTCTCTTCCCCTCTCTTCCCCTCTCTTCCCCTCTCTTCCCCTCTCTTCCCCTCTCTTCCCCTCTCTTCCCCTCTCTTCCCCTCTCTTCCCCTCTCTTCCCCTCTCTTCCCCTCTCTTCCCCTCTCTTCCCCTCTCTTCCCCTCTCTTCCCCTCTCTTCCCCTCTCTTCCCCTCTCTTCCCCTCTCTTCCCCTCTCTTCCCCTCTCTTCCCCTCTCTTCCCCTCTCTTCCCCTCTCTTCCCCTCTCTTCCCCTCTCTTCCCCTCTCTTCCCCTCTCTTCCCCTCTCTTCCCCTCTCTTCCCCTCTCTTCCCCTCTCTTCCCCTCTCTTCCCCTCTCTTCCCCTCTCTTCCCCTCTCTTCCCCTCTCTTCCCCTCTCTTCCCCTCTCTTCCCCTCTCTTCCCCTCTCTTCCCCTCTCTTCCCCTCTCTTCCCCTCTCTTCCCCTCTCTTCCCCTCTCTTCCCCTCTCTTCCCCTCTCTTCCCCTCTCTTCCCCTTTGTTTTTGCCTCTCCTCTCCTCACCTCACCTTTCCTCTCTTCACATCTCCCATTTCTTTGTCATCCCTTTCTTTCCTTCTCCCCTTTCTCCCTCTTCTTTTTCCTTTTCTCCCTTTCAATCTGTCTTCCCTTTCTTCCTTTGCCTTTTCCAGCAGCAGTGCGTGCAGAGCTATTGGCCTCAGCAGTACTGGGTTGATGTGAAATCTGTTAGCGAGCACAGTGTTCAGGGGGCATGCGATCCTCCTGAGGTGCTGCAGTCCTGCGATGTGGCCTCTTTCTCCCCCTTGCCCTTCTCTCTGTCTCTGTCAAACTTGTTAGAACTAGGAAAACCTTGAAGAAACCTTTTTTTTCAGAACAGCAAAGCTGTTTAGAAAGTTGTAAATAGTTTCCTGTGACCCAAGTTGGATGGGAGGACTCAGAAGCCTTACAGGAGGCTCAGTTGTGCTCTGGCACTTTGCCTTCTTTCAGTGTTGCTCAGAAAAGTAGGTTTCTTTGTGAGAAGGAGGAGGAGTGGCAGCAGGAGGGAATTGCTGTTTTGGAGTCTACAATTTTAAATTTCTTTTTTAATGGAATATGAGGTAGGTGACCTCAGAGCTGTTAAGAATGACAGTCAGAAATGGTAGTAAGAGGGGACAAATCTAGCATTTCAGTCTATAGACTTCAGCTTGAAAATGCTTGTGAAAAATAATGCAGTATTTGTAGCTCACGTTGAAGCTTTTGAAAGTAGATGTATACAAATGTATACTACTGTTTTCCCTTTTCAGTCATTCTTCATTCTGCCTATAGAAAACATTACCTACCAGCATCATCTCTTTCCTATGAATCTGAATTATCTGGGGTAGTACTTCTTTCCTGAAGCCAGAAGAGCCCAAAGTTGCTTAAAAAATCCGATGAATACCTTTTCCAAGTCTGTTCTCTTTTTTTCTAATTTAAGCAAAATGCACTAGGGAATAGGCAAGCTGAAGATTTACAGTCTGCTGTGCAGAATATGGTGATTTGCTGAGCAAAATCCTGCTCTCCACATTTGTTGTTACAATGGAAAACGCACTAGTCTTGTGAAAAGTTTTATTTCTTCTCTAATAATCTCCTCCTGGTTTTCCTTTGTATTCCAATATAATCCAGAAGTTCTCCACTTACCTTGTTTCATAAGCTACTGAAACTTGAAAACACTTATCAACGTAGAATTCTGTCTTGGGAAAGGTGAAAAAACGAAAGTAGCACGTCCAACTAGTACAACCAAAATAACTTGTGCTATTAGGTTTACTTTATAGCTGCAGGTAAACCACCTCTTGTACTGTGAAGAGTTGTTATACACAGGATAATTGTGGTGTTAGTAGAGAGGCTTAATGAACAGAAACCTCATCACATCTTAGTAAACTGTGATAGGTTATCTCAGAAAGCTCTTTGCACCCAGCAGAGGAGAACATCTAAATCATAACAAAAACTTTGTGTTTGATAACTGTTACCAAATCTTCCTGTGTGTTGATTCTCCCATCCTAGTCATACGTACTGTTCCCTATTAGATTTAAAAGCCTTCCTTTGTTGATCTTTCTCAAGGGTGGAAGGATTAGGCTGTTTTCCTACTGAAAAGTCCTGTAAGGAACGGAGTAAGAGGTGATAGCTCTCACCCAGTATAAAATTTCTGCAATGACCATGAAAGTTGCCTATTGCTGATGTTATATATACAGCACTGTAAACTATAATGTAGGGTGGGGGGTGGGGAGGTATGTTTGTGGTTTTGTGTATTTTGCAGCAGAACCTACTTTCTGGGTAGGTTTCTTGTCTATTCCTAGACAATAAAAAGGAATATTTTTGAACTGTATTCTTATGTCTTGTCTTGCAGGTCAGATTAAACTCATCTTGCCTGAAATGAACAGTGGAAAAAAAAAAACCCAAAAATCATATAGTGCCTCTTAAACTGTAGATTAAAAGTAGTATTGTTTTATTGACTTGCACAATAGAGTTAAATCTATGCACTTAAGCATGATGGTGATCCTTGTTAGTCCTGTAACTGTTAAGAGATACCTGTTCTTTTCAGAGATTATTGCTGCTGGTAGTAGTTGTCATTCAGCTCACTGATGAACTGTAACTGTAGGCATGGGTTTAAAACACTGGCATCTGCATAGAGCTAAAGATAGTCTCCTTAGAATAATATTTTAAACATTGTGCTTGAAGAGGGATCCAAGTACTCAGGAATGTGATGATCCACATGAGATTTAGTTGTGGTTTCATAGATACTACCTTTCCTGAAACAGTCTGCCAGCGTGTCCCATTCTGAAATACAGCATTGTCACAAGGTAGCAATTAGCAAAATTCTGAAGGTGGGCGCGAGGAGTACAGCAGCTGCTCTGTCCCTGGTGAAATTATAGTTCCTACTTTGGAATAATGTGAAAAAAATAGATAGGCATTTTACTTTGAAGTAGCCAATGTGTGCAAATTACCTTCATGAACACCGGGCAGTTGTACTGGGTGTTAAATGGGACAACTTTAAAGATTTTGTGGTTTTCTTGTTTTGGGATTTGTGAGTGTAGTTTCAGTGTTAGTTACCTAGAAATAAAGCGTATCTTTTCTTCAGTACTAAAAGTCACGGTCTTCTCAAGTTAGGAACTGGTCACTGAATGACTTTGCTGTAACAGCTTTACTCTCCTTAGTTGAAATCTCTTACTGTTACAGCTCTGCCTGTGGGAGCTCTAAGGCCAGACATGAACGCAAATGGCAGTCAGGCTTTGAACTGTTCAAAGGAAGATTTACTTGATCCAGTAGTACAAGAGGGTACTGGAAAGGCTACTAAAATTTACAGTTTTACAATGCTATTTTACACACTGAGTGTGTGCTCGTATGGGTGTTACTTGTTTTTTTAAAAGAGAAAGATTTTAGTATGTCAGGTTCCTGACACTGGAACGTAAGATCTCCAAATGACCCACAGCTTTGAATTTATTTTCAATCTTCCCCAGCTCCCCCCCCCCCCCCCCCCCCCCCCCCCCCCCCTTGAAAAACAGCTGTCTACTTTTAGCTGCTGTCACTGTTTAATCTCTATGCAGTGGTAGGTGTAGCAGTACTAGCTGTTTGTGGAGTTTTGTTTAAACCTGCCTTCTAAGCTAACAAGGCACTAGAAATATGTTATTTTTTCCTCTAAAAAGGAAATACCTTTTTTATTTTATTGGGGTTTTTAGCAGCTGTGAAGGAAGAGCCCTGCTCTTGCAGACTTGTCAATGAGTAGACTACTGCACCCATGTGGAACCCTGCCGCTGCCTCTGTCTGACTTTCAGAATTAAGGTCTTAGTCCTGTAAAGTCTAATGGTAACCCAAATACTCGGCTTATGACCAATTCTTATTTTCAGCAAGACTGAAGACTTACCTAATGGCACAAACATGAGTACTTTCATTCAGTTACAGGCGTATCTACTTTCAATATTGTGCTGCTTGGTATCATGGAAATGCTGAGTAAATACGACTTTGTTCTATGTCTGGCAAATTTCTGCAGATAACCCTGCATCTGTGCAGTCTGTCTTTGTGCTTATGCATGTGTGTGTTTATGCAAGCTGCTTAGGGCTTTAAAAATAAGTCCTCATCAGAACAAACGTTCTGCATAACTGAACGTGAATGGAAACAGGTTTATTGTAATAAATGCTTGCAGGACATGTATACTTTGAAGCATCGTGGATATGCCCTGGTAAAACTCAAGGACTTTCCAGCAAATCCATCCTCAGTGGAGGGCCTCCTAAAGCGTTGGGGAAAAGCTTTCTATCTTGGGTAGAATTTGTTAATGGGAAGATAGAATAGCGAAGATCTGGTCAACACCTGCTTACTTACAGTTCTCAGGGGTAGCTGAAGTTTTCTGTTGTGGTTTAACCCCGGTTGGTAATTAAGTATCACGCAGCCGCTCGCTCACTCCCCCCTTACCCAGGGGGATGGGGAGGAGAGTTGGAAAGGAAGGTAAAACTCAAGGCTTGAGATAAGAACAATTTAATCATTGAAATAGAATAGAAGTAAAAGAACAACAGTAACAATGCTGACAATAACAGTTACAATGAAAAGGGGAAGGGGAAGAGTAAAATCCAGAGGGAAAGGAACAAGTGGTGCACAACACAGCTGCTCACCACCCACCAACAGATGCCCGGCCAGTCCCTGAGCAATGATCCACCTGCCCCAGCCAACCCCCTAGGTACATATACCAGGCATGACGCCCCATGGTATGGAATACTGCTTCGGCTAGTTCAGGTCAGCCGTCCTGGCTGTGTCTCCTCACAATTCCTTGTGCCCCTCCAGCCTTCTCACTAATAAGGCCTGAGGAACTGAGAAGTCTCACATGAAAGCCAAAACACAGCACCCTGCTAGCTCCTAAGAAGATGATTAACTCCATCCCAGCTGAAACAAGGACATTTCCTTAGATTTTCCCTCCCTCTGAGGCAAGAAAAGGGAAAAATAAGTCAGTTCTGACTCTCACTCCCCACCCATCAAAACTATTACTTGTCTCCTGGCCCATCCCAACTACCATTTCTGAGGTGGGTGTACTCAGCACTACATTTTCCACTTGGCTTTTCTTGGATACATTTCTGTAAAAACAAAAATCTCAGGTTGTCATGAATGGATGTAGGATATTAGTGCAGGTGCCAGGAAGTTTTCAAATATCTGTTTTAAAGCTTTCTTTAAAAGCTAATGTGTCTATGGGCATATAATAGACCCCAGTGTAATGTTCATGTTGCTAGGTCCTCTCCACAGTAGCTATATGCCAAAAGTCATCAAAGCAACTATGAGAGCAAACATGACCGTCTACTTTCTCTGGTATTTGTTAGAGGAAGCGGAACGGGAGGAAAATGAAGGGAAGTTGGGTGCATGTTAGTTCAGCAGCCCGCAAGGCTGAGAGAGACGTGACACCAGAAAGTTGCAGCTAAGCCCGCAAGACCTTTCAGATCTTCCCTACTCTTGTTATGACTGCTTTTGACCTCCTGACTGCTTTCGTGATGCTACCTAACTCTTAAGTTCTTTCCTGCCTTTCTGTCAGTCTTTCATAGGATTTAACAGGCTGCTGGAGTACCCCAGACCTCCCCCTTCTGAATTTCTGGTGCTGATACTGGTCTGTGGTACATATTGGAGGCTACAGTGCTTCCTTTTGGATGCTGAATTGGTGTTTGACGTCTTGCCTCAAGAGTTTTTCCATTGGTGTAAGAAAAGGCTGAAGTGCCAAAATCAAAAGACACATGATTTTTTTTTTTCTGTGCTACCAGACCCTAATGATTTTCATCTCCTCATGAGATGTGTCTGCGTACCGTTTCAGCAGCAAGCCCTAGCTGCTTTTTCCAAGGGAAGAAAATATACTTAGTATAAAAATGTATGGTAATTGCTTAAATACAAAAATCATCTACTTCGTTTACGGTTTTACTCAGCTCTCTAAACTGCTTCAGACAGGACAGAGGGGGGCAATGCATTTTGTGTGAGCTGGCATGGGGGACGACCTGTGATGCCTGAGAACTGGGGATCCTGTTTGCCCAATACTGACACTGTGACTCAGGCAAATGGACAGCCCTGGGGAGTGGTGCCACCCTAGCCTGACGCTGGTGAGAGGCTGCCTGCTGTTGCTTTTAACCTCGTTTAGGGAAAGATGCCTCTCTCACTTTCAGCCGTATCAGCCCACACAAGAGCCTAAAACTTGGTGTCAGCATTGGCTGGGCTGTGGCGTGGTGAGCAGAGATTTGCAGGATGCCGCAGGGCTGGTGGCTCCCCATGGTGGCTCCGTCAGGGCAGGGGCGGCAGCCAGGCCTGTCCCACCACCGCAGCCAGGAGCGGGGCAGCTAAGGGGCATGGGGGCAGCCCTGACAGCAGGCACCTCCCTGGGGATGGGGACGTGCCGAGGCTGAGCTGGGACTTGGGCACAGCTTGTCAGGGCCTACGGCCAGGCTGTGGGGACTGGAGACTGGCCCTGCTATGGCAGGGGCAGGGGCTGGCAGCCCTGGGAGGCTGAAATGGGGCGGTGGGGGAGCTTGGAGGGGGCCAGCTGGAGCTGTCAGGGCCCATTAGTGCCATTGGGGCCCTGCCAGCAGCCATGAGAGCTGACAGCAGAGAGCCACCCAGGAGGCCAGCTGGTTGTATCTGCTGTTGTGTCTGTCCAGGCTTGATGGGCGGCCAGCAGATATGGGAGCAGGGCTTCTGCCTCCACCAGCAGGGCACTGTAGTATTAAACCAGTTGCACCATGGAACTGCAGCCGAAGAGAACTGCTGTGCTGGCAGCCAAAGGCTGGTTTCCATGTTGGTGGGCTGAGGCACGTGCCCTTCACTGGGGCTGGTGCGGCAGCACTCTGCCAGCTCTGTGCCCTCGCAGAGATCCTCTTTCTGAAGACCAGCCCTGTGGTGGGGATGTAATGGTCCTGGCTAATAGCACTACCATTACATGCTGCCGCTCCAGTCCAGCCTGTCTATAAAACCTCCACGTAAACTTTGGTGTCCCTTAGAGCTGTTGTATAAACTTGTAAAAGTATTTTGTTTGATTTTTTTTCACTGAAGACTTAAGTTTCTTGTGGGATTTTCTGTTTGTTTTTAAGGATGGGTGAAGCCAAACTTATCTAAACTCACACGCTGGGCTGGGCTTAGAAGGTGCTGCTCCCTCCTGTCTGAGGCCACAGCCTTTCTTTGATGACGGTTATTCCCATTCAGCTCCTTTGGCATAAGTACCCATATAGTCTTAGTGCTGACATGTTTCAGTCAGTACTATGGGTCAGATTAAGAACTTAGCATGTAGGGTTAACACAAGTTTATATAGTAACCAGGTGAAGGCATTGTTAATGAAATCAGCTGTTTAAAGTGACACCTTGACAGGTTAACAGAAATTAAATCAGAACATGGCTTTTATCAAGATGTTTCCCAAACTGCTAGGTAAAGAGTACTGGTTTCACAGGTTAGTAAACTAAGAAGCAGATGATCCAAGGGATTTGCCCTTTGGCACAGAAGAGGTGCCAGAAATGGAGATTTAAACTAGATAGAGTAATTCTTCTTTTCATAAGGTCTGTTTAAATGGAGAACACTAGTCTGTAGTAGAAATCATGTTTAAATCATCTTGGTTTTGTGTTTAGTCGTAACATACAGTTTGTATACAGCAGTGAAGAATAATACTGTCAGGGAAGAGGGAAGTGGGCAGCCAACCTCAATCTTTGTACACTCCTCCAAAAACCAGCAGCTCCTATATTTTCCCCCCTTTAATGACTTAATGTCTACTGCATTGGAAATACAGGCTGTGACTGAAGGAGGAGGAGGTTGTATAAGAAGGATGCATGTCAAGTACATAACTTCTGCAGCTGAACTTCACTTGAGAGCAAGACTAAGGCTGCAGTGTAAACTCTGATCTGTGGCTGCACAAACCTCCCTCCCAGTGCAAAGTGCTGCCTCTGACAGTGCGTTATCAAGTGTGCACACTAAAGCTATGCAGAGCTTGAGAATCAGATGTTAAAAGCTCTACTGAATGCAGTCTGAAGCTATGCTAATGAGTACTCTGGGCTCATAGAACTTTATAAAACAAAAAATGGCTATGTTTTTAGATTAAAGGTACCAAATCTTTGCTTATCCTGTGCAGGTTAGCTTTTGCAAAGAATGGGATATGATCAAGTTTTAGGAGTTTTTAGAAAAGGAATTGCAAGCATAAACAAATATTAACTTAGTGGGACAAATTTGACTGTAGGATAAATTCCTCCTCTGACTGGAGGAAAACCTCCATCTAAAGATAAGAGCCATGTTAACATGTAAATGTTTGCAGATCTCTCATTTTGGTGTAATGGCAATGCAGGGTCTGGTTATTCTGAGCTCAAAACAATACAGGAATTGCACCCAGCTGGGTATACAAGGCCTTTGTGAAAGAGATTCTTTATCCTGCTTTCAACTAAATTTTATTCTAAAACAGGAGCAGGAAAGACTTACTAGAAAGCTCTGTTCTTTGGAAACGTGGAAGATGAAGAGTGCAATAGTGGCTTTTGATTAAGACTTTTGTCGCCCTGCATTGTAATGATCAGGGAGGGACTGGCAATCCTCTTGAAGTGTGTGTTACTCCACAATACTAGTATTCCTATAAAAAATGAGAATAGGATAAAATAGTAGTGCTGTCATCCTAAAGAAAGCATTCCAGCTTCTGTCAGCTAAAGCTTCACAAATGTAAGTGTACTTGAAGTACATTTTAAGTTCCAGAAAATTTCTCATTTCTAAGTTGATAGGCAGAAAACAGTAATTTAGGGTAACCAGTATCACAAGCTTCATCCTATGGTAATAGATACTTGATGGAGATTATGGAGACTATCACATAGCTAGTATCTTTCCTTCAATAATTTAATTTGTGATAGATACTATTTTTTTATTGGATCAGATCTACTAGTCAAAACTAGCAGGACATCAAGTAAGCAACCAAGTGGTAAGTTTATTTAGCATAATAAAACATGCTAAAACTTGCTCTAAATAATATTGCTGTGATGCCACGTTGCAAACTAAAAGTGGTAATTGTGAAATTTCCCTTTTTTAATTTTTTAAAAATTGAATTCAAAGTGTGAGACCTGATATTTTTAAAAGGTACCTCTCTATGCTTTCAGCAATAATTGCACACTAGTTCACCTGGCTTACTTTAAGGGTTAGAATTTTAGTTCTTTCAATTTGACTTCACTGTACACCTAAAACAGACTTGGAACAAATGTCCACCTCCCTAAGGTAAATTAGAAATGCAGGTTAAAATAATTACAGGTGTAACTTTGAAAACAAAGTACACTTGACAGTAACTGAGATTTTTATATAATGCTGTTAGTCACAAACAGTTTGTGGTCTCTGCCTGATTGTGGCTTGAATTCTAAAATATTTGGTTACCATACTTCCTTAAAATGCTGCTGGTTCTTAGACCTGTGCTAGACATTCAGTGCAGTGATCTGCACCTTCCTCCCCTCCTACTACATGTGGATCAATTCCCCTAGTCAGTTTGCAGTGCTGCGGACATAGTGATGGACCCAACGTGTAGTGCATCCCGGTGACAGCAAGACTATCAAAAAACTCTGTGATGCCAGGCGTCAAGTTTCTTACATGCACCTGTTTTGAACAAGCAGCAGGCTAAAAGCCACAGTTTGAGAATTAAAAGCTAAAATGAAAGAAGGGGGGGAAAGAAAAATCTTACACTGAACAGCCTACAGCAACACTCAGAAGTGGACACAGTGCACACTTCTTAAACAGATTTTCTTACCAGTTTTTTGGGTAGCAGTTATTCTTACAGCTGTTCAGGAAGTTGTTCAGGGGCACAGAATGCTTTGTAAGTAGTAAAAAATGAAAGTACTTCAAATACTTCAGTATTTCCTTAACCTTTTAACTTAAAGATTAAAATTTTGGAAGGCATTCTTTACAGATTCTCTTGGCTTTTGCAATTAGAGGTTGGTTTGAAATTAAAACCCCCACTGAATTTTTAGACAATGAATTTTTGAGTATAAATAACATTTAAGTGATGATGTAAATCGCTTAAGGATATCCTGTTCATCAGTTTACCTGCACGAGGTAGTACTTACAAAAAAAGACACGTAGTTCTGTAATCCAGTTCTATTATGCAATTTTCTCAACAGCTATAGCTGTAGCAGCTGCATAACTGCAGTGATCCCTTTGCAGAGTACTGAAACAGAAAAAAAGGGAGAAACAGGACTAACAGAGATTATGTAGTGCCTGTGAATTCATAAAATCATATAAAGATGAAAACAAGATTGCTGTATTATAAATCTTGTTGCAGCTCAGCCTTGCAGCCTATTTCCACACAAAAGCAATTGCTGAATCATAAAAAGAAGTGTGTTTAAATATGGTAACACAATACTGCTGTGCTCTTAGACTGGTGCAATTGCAGTGACTTAACACAAAACAGCTTTAGAGACAGGCCATAAGGATCGCTTTCTACCTGAAAAAGGAACTTCAGCAATACAGTCACAGCTCTTCTCACAACTCTGAAAGTTGAGGCGCTATGGTGTACTGATTTGTTTCTCCTCTTCTCATCAGCTCTTTCCTGATCGTATTTCTAAGCTCATCTGCAGGATGTTGAACAACTGCACCTCACACAAAAATCTTGAAAGGCTTCAGGAACTGCTTTCCCCATGAGAAGATAAAGCGTAACTAGCATCCAGGAAGTGAGTGGTAAGTTATAATTATAATGAAATCTATGTTAGTATGGAAGTGAGTATAAAACATTGTCAGACTCTGCAGCATCAATGAACATCCAGTATGTGCTTCTCAGTAATTTATCTTGACTCGCTGGATTTGATTTTGTTAGGTGCAGCTGAATCAGCTCTGTTTTCTTACTGAACTACAGTTTGTGGTGTTACTACTATAGAAATAGTGTCTCATGAAAACTACCTGTCTCTCCCAATCTTTTTCTAGAAAAATAAACTCATTTTATTCATTAATTTCAAATTTCAACAGAATATTTTTGGCTGAACCTCTCTACTGTCACTGAATAACAATGAATTTTATAAAGAAACCTTTTAATCTTTGGTGACAGTCATATTTCATTGTCTTTTAGGATTTTTCCTTCCATCTCCCTGATAAACTCACCCAATTCCTGAGAAACACACAGTGTTTTTTCTGAAGTTGTTGAAGCTGATATGAACAGATTGGAGGGCACGTTTTTTAGCCCTGCAGAGCTACCTGGTATTTGAAATGCTGAAGAGGAAATTACGGTTTTGCCACAACTCACGCTTCAGGCTTTTCTTGGGTCTAACTGTTATTTTAGTAATCATTTCAGTTTTGAAAGTTAACCAGAAACAAGACTCCTTAAATCGGAAGCATCTGGAGCTGACAAAAGAAGATCCTATTGGCAATATTAACTGCACCAAGATTATAGAGGGGGATATACAAGAAATTCAAAAAGTAAAGCTTGAGACATTGTCGGTGTCATTTAAGAAACGCCCTAGACTAACAACAGATGATTATATTAACATGACAGCAGACTGTGCCTCTTTCACCAAGACTCGGAAGTACATTATGGAACCTCTCAGCAATGAAGAAGCAGAATTTCCAATTGCTTACTCAATAGTGGTTTATCACAAAATTGAGATGCTTGATAGACTTCTAAGATCAATCTATGCCCCTCAGAATTTTTACTGCATTCATGTTGACAAAAAGTCTCCAGAGTCTTTTTTTGCTGCTGTGAAGGGCATAGTCTCATGTTTTGAGAATGTCTTTATTTCCAGCCAGTTAGAGAGTGTTGTGTATGCTTCATGGAGCAGGGTGCAGGCAGACATTAACTGCATGAAAGATCTCTACAGGAAAAGTTCAAACTGGAAATACCTAATAAACCTTTGTGGTATGGACTTTCCTATAAAGACCAACCAGGAAATAGTAGAGAAATTAAAAGCCCTTAAAGGTGAAAACAGCTTGGAAACAGAAAAAATGCCTGTTTATAAAGAAGTAAGGTGGAAAAAACACCATGAGATTATTCATGGTAAAATAAAGAACACAGGCATAGACAAACAGCTGCCACCTCTCAGTACTCCAATTTTTTCTGGTAGTGCCTATTTTGTAGTTAGCAGAAGGTTTATAGAACATGTATTAAAAAGCAGCAAAATACTTAAGTTCATAGAGTGGGCAAAAGATACTTACAGCCCAGATGAGTACCTGTGGGCAACAATTCAGAGAATCCCTGAAGTCCCAGGTGCAGTTTCTTCTAGTGACAAGTATGATGTTTCTGACATGAATGCACTGGCCAGGTTTGTCAAGTGGCAGTACTTCGAAGGTGACATATCCAAAGGTGCACCTTACCCACCATGCAATGGAGTTCACGTTCGCTCTGTCTGTGTTTTTGGGGTAGGAGATCTGAACTGGATGCTAAGAAACCACCACTTCTTTGCTAATAAGTTTGATACTGATGTTGACCCTTTTGCAGTGAAATGCTTGGAAGAGTACTTGCGACACAAAGCTTTGTATGTGCAAAAGAACTGAAATACTGCATGGTGTAGTATTACAAAACATAGGTACAAATAGCACACAACCGTGTATGTTAACATGTAACACCGATGGTGGTGATGCTGATGATGGGTATAATGGTTCTCTCACCATGTTGGTATGGTGGTAATGACACCCTTCCTGCCATCCGCATGGACTGGACAAGGGGGAGACAAGACATGTCTCATGTGAAGATGGGACATGGACCTTTAGGTGGAAAATCAAACACAGCAATTTTTAGAAGGCCAACTATTTGGATTATTTATTAACTAAAAGGTGTAATGAATGGACTTCCTTTGGCTAAACTATTTGTTTTAAGCTTAGAAAATATATGTTGTTCATGGTTATTCCTCAGTTTTTTCCCATGAATGTAATCCTAGCTGGAAGGAACAGATGGGGAGCAGGAAGAGGGAAGAGCAGCTGGACTGCACAGACTTCATACTGAGTACTGAAAGATCTCAGGAAAATAACATTAGAATTGATCTGAAAACTACACAAAAGGGAATATACCAAAACCAGATGTCATCGTTTAACTTGTATCTGATTGCTGTAGTTCTGTAACATGTAACTCTTAATCCTCCTGAAAATTTCGTCTTCACATGGAGTATTAAGGGCTTGTGTTTAAATTTTGTAGCCAAATCTTGCTTTCATACTCTTAAACCCCCTTGATAATGTGATATGAAGTTTGTAATTACATCTTCTCAGGGAAAATTCAGTTTGTGCCTAATGAGAGTCAGACTTTTAATTTTATACTTCTTACTGTACCAGGAGTCAAGTCATGCTTTTGGATCCAAAATGACTCAAGTTTCTCAAACTTACAACTGCAGTAGTGTCTAAATGTCTTTGATGGAATTGCTGGTTTCTGCTTTCTGTCAAGCTCAACATGTATTTCAGTAACTTGACACTGACTATGCAAAAATAAAGTTATTTTTCTAAATGATACTGCTTCTTCCTACAATTAAAGTAATTCTAAAAGCACCACAAAAAAATCCTAATGATGAAGACCTAAAATGTTTTTACTGTAGGTTGTTACACACAACTGAAGCTGACACAAGTCCTGCCTTTCCTCCATATGCTAATTTGTTCATTCATGTGTCTATGCTTGTTTAGGTTTACAGCTACAGCTGTTCAGCTGTTCAAGTTCAGCTGATTTTTATTTACTTGCTGCTTTTGGTGAAAGGAAAAGGATGAGTTTTGTTCATGTTAGGTCCCTGTGTAGTTTAGCTGCTGCAATGTGGCACGGAAGCATGGTGATGAGAGAACAGGGCACTGTGAGGGATGATACTATTTCTTCCTGTATCAATTCAGGTTTGTCATGCATAGTTACTGCCAGATATCTCATCTTACTCCTGAGATGACAGTGGAATTCATGAGACTCTAGCAAATGGCAAAACAGACTAAATTTTATTTTGTTTCCTGAACTGTTGCTGTGATGGCAGTATGTGTTTCTTACAAAGGTAGTTCGTTGTGAAGTTGCTCCTAAGGTGTGCCCTAATACTCAGACATTAACATAAAAACTGCTAACCGTTGATCATGCAAACGGCTAGGGAGGCAAGCAATTTAATCTGAAATGGGGCCTATTCTTGCCAACCCCTGCCTTCAAAACCACCTGAAAGCTGTTTAGGGAGTCTTGAGAGACTCTCACGTGATACATGAACAGGTAATTAAAGCCTGTGACTGAGACAGTGGAGGGAAATTACCCCGTCTTCCCCACCCTTTGGCTTTTCTACAAGAATGCTCTTAGAGACAGTTGTGCTTTAACGCTTTTGCACAAGCTACAACAAGGTGTAACTTCACTGCATATTGTACTGGGAAATTCCAGAAAGTCATATTATACTTTTAGCAGAAAGGAACCTGTTTGTTGTTAAGAATTTCCACGTAAAGACAAGCTATATTAATAGCTTCTGTGAGACCAGGACTGCTAATTCACATAGATTGAAAAAATGGTAACATTGTCTGCACAGGGTGAACTGCTGACTTAGTTGCTCGAAATCTGCTAGACAGCTTACCTTGTACTTACTTATTTGTATAATACAATGAACACCTGTCTGTATCTCTGTTAATGACACTGCCACTGTAGATAGATAGTAAAGATGCTACTTGAGTAGGTGCTGCAAGTGTTACTGTTTGGATAGAGTCAGGAGAGATCTTCTTAACACTCACCGCAAAGTTCTGTTCTATGTAGAAGGAAAAAAGAGAACATTGCTGTTCAGCGTACGTTCTCCATAAGAAGGAATTTCTTTTTCTTCTAGGGAAAGTGAGTCATAGAAAAACCCACCTCCCTAAACCTGACTGGTAGAAGAGACACCCTGATTTAGTAGATTTTTAAATGGTCTAAAAAGGCAATTTCATGACAAGAACTCTTACTCTGTTGAACAAGTACCAAATGTGCTGAAGGAAACTGATGTTTTATTAAAGGTATTACAACTACATATAAAGAAAAGGCACCATAGCCAGCTATAATGGTTAGAGAAAGCAATCTAAATAACATTAGCATTTCACTGAATCTGCCAAGAAACTTAGCTAAAATAATCATCATCCAAGAACTGAGCAACTTTGTGGCATGAACAAAACTAAAATCTAGATTATATCACTTACTGATATCAGCAGTTGTTTTTTCATAACTTGTGTCAGTTTTCTACTACATGTTTAGAGGGCAGGAGTAAAAGTCTAACACTAACTTGAGTGAACATGAAAGAAAAATGTTTCACTGATACTGCATCAAGAAGCTAATCTTGATGCTGTCCTGAAGATACTGGGCTCATGTCAGGAATAACTAAAAATTAAAAACTTAATGATTACGTCAACCCTTCAACCATTAATTCTGAATACAGTGGTGCTCTAATGCAAGAAAACTGCTGATTTATACTGATGACCTTCAGGTTCCCTCTCAGGGGAGGTGGCAACACACAGACCTGCACCAGGATTGAATTTGGAAGCTGGGGAGAGGGTAGAGCAGTTAAAATTGAAGTGGTGATGGTGGGTTCAGCTATGGTGCTGCCCAGGGCATTCAGAGTACCTGCTTTTTCCAGTCCCTGCTGCATGCACCCAGCTTACACCAGCCCTTGCACTGTGACCTAATCATCCATTGGGCAGCCAGGGAGGAAACTGATTTGCATTCTGCTTACCAAATAACCTTCCTCCCCGCTCCCCCTTTCAATTTTTTAATGCTGGTTTAGTTTCTCAGTCCAGCTCACCGGTGCTGGGATGGAATTAGGAGCCAGTGAAACCATTGCTGAAGTAACATGTACACTATTCAAAATCCCCTGACTTGTCTTTTAATTTTCCATAGCAGAATTTTCCAAAAGAGGCACTGCTGTAGTTCAGTCCTGACTCACACGTAAGCATTTTGAATGGCCCTAATAATTTGAATGGTTTACTGATGATAATTGTGGTAACCAAGTATCATGTATCACTAAAAGTCACCAAAATGAAAGCCTTTAGGCTCAATGGCTGATTTGATCCCAGAAACATAATACTTGTGCTTTCATCTCCTTTCTGCCTTAGGTTTGGTTTGACAGTAAGCATGTGTTTGGCTCTCTTGCTGCTTCCTATCTAGCACAACAGAAAAGGACAGGAAGCCTTCAAGATGAGAACCGCAATTATAATTAAGGTTGCCAGCCAGATCACCATTACTTGGTGCATTTTCAAGTGGCCTGATAATGAAAAATTGACCTGGGTTATAATATGAATGCATTAGAAGACAAAAATGGTAGAAGAGGCCATCTGCTCCAACATACTTGTACTGTGCTTATGAGGAGGATACAATGCCTACAGATTCAGCGCTGTTGCTAGCTCTGAATGGCTGTTGCAGTCATTAGAAATAATAAATGTGATTTAATTTAAGTTCTGTTGCAATATTGCACTGATTTAATTTATAGCTTTTTTTGAAAATGTTAGTGGTTGACTTTTTAATCACATAGAATATATACAAGAGTTAATATTATAGTGAACACCTCTTCAGTCAATTAAAACATGAGAAATTGTATTATGTAAATAGGGTTTCCAATTCCAGTTAGCAATACCTCAGCTTAACATTTCAATAATCTAGTAGACCAGTTTCTATAGTTTTCAAATTCCCTTCTTCCCAATAGATCAGTTTCCTTAATTGTGCTTTTAGTGTCCTAGACTGCAGTGTGGTAAATTAACAGTAAGCTGCTTTTGACAGGCAAGGAGCCTTCCAGGTGCCTTGGACAGCAGACATAAAAAAAAGACAGTACCCTTGAGGTCATGTTCTTTATTCCAAATCATGTCATTCAGCTTTTTCCAGATACTTTTACTCAGTTTTCAAGAACTTTTATCAAGTTATTTTCCTCATATATCTCCTGAATTTTTCTGTTTTATAACTGAAATGAGTCAGTTTCTTACTCTTCACATACAAATAACAGTTTGGAGTTTTCCCTTCCCCTTCCCCTTCCCCTTCCCCTTCCCCTTCCCCTTCCCCTTCCCCTTCCCCTTCCCCTTCCCCTTCCCCTTCCCCTTCCCCTTCCCCTTCCCCTTCCCCTTCCCCTTCCCCTTCCCCTTCCCCTTCCCCTTCCCCTTCCCTAGCTTTGCTGTTGAAGTCTTATGTATGGTTGGATGCTTTTAGGATCTGCCAGTATTTATTTAGTTTGTCTGTTTTCTATAGCTGTAATAGAGCTTGACAAGAAAAATTGAAGAACACAACCAAATCCTTGCAGTCAAACCAACATATTTAAAACTACATTGTTTTCCCCAAAACACCTAAATTGTATAGAAAAAAAAAAAGCATTTAAGAAAACATGTCTATGTTGCAGATTCCAAGACAGCATGCTGGAACATTTTCTGACAGATACTGGTCTGGATTTGGGAATCTAGGTGTTCTGGGAGATCTAGTCATGTACAAGTAATGATCTTTTACTCTGTGCCATGAAATCATATTACTTGTACCTGTCCTCATTTTTTTATTATTTTTCAGGGACTTTAATTTCATTCTCTCATTTAAACAATCAGTATTTCAGAAATCCTTTAGCAGGAAACATTGAGTTACTAAAGTCTCCACTAACATTAATGAAATTTGTTTGTCTCCATAAAAACCTTTTACCTTTCTTCCTTTCAAGAAACTTGCCTTTGCTATGCATAAGGGTGGGGAGCAGAAATGGTCATATGGCTTCAAAGTATATTTTACTTACTGATGTGTAATAAGGAAAGCGAAAGTTGAGGCTTAGCATCAACAGTTACGGGTGAGTCTTTGATACATTTTGGCACCAGCTGTGTGAACTGCATTAGTGACGCTGGAAGAGGGATTCTGAAGAGTGCACATCACCTGTCCGTCAGTAATGGTCATAAACCTGTTTAATAGCAGACATGTTAATTAAGCACATTGCTTGCACCAGGCAGTTAAACCTTAATTACTTATTTGAACCCTAGATTATTAGGATGATGTTGTAATACCTTCTCTAGAAGCAGGAGTTTAAATGCTGTCACCCTTAACTTCGAGTTAATCCCAGCCACCCTTTGTGCCTTTTCAAGTTTAAGGCAGAGAGGTCCTTCTCCAAAAGTCAGCAAACCTGTTAACAACACCCCAACTCTTGCTGGCCAGGCCAGGTGCCCTCCTCCCTTCACAGGACTCTTGAGGCCAAATGAGCCCACTGGGTTAGTTTTTTCTGGACCAAGCAGTGCTGTTTTAGCTACTTGCATGGCATGTCTATGCTGGGCATGCAGAGCAAGGACACGCTCTGAAGAAATAATGTCACACACTTGTAAGCCTTGCATACTGACACATTAAATTTCTATTGCTACAGGGGCCCCAACGGGCACAGGGAATTTGCTTTTACACTGAAGCAAACCCAGGTGAACCTCGTTTGGGGCAGTGAAACCAAAAGCGTTTATTATTTTTTCTGTACATGTACAGCTGAGGGCACAGAGAAAATAGTCTCTTCCTCAGTACCTCCAGTCTCGTGGGTTTTCTCTTTCCTTAGCAAACAAGACTCTTCCCACCCTTGCCTCCTTGGTTAGTAGTCTTCTGCCTCCTTTTCTGCTCCTGCCATGATCCGCTGGGAAGAGAGGGCACATCTGAAAGAAACATCACAGACCTTACCAAACGTTACTTCAGGTGGCCAAGATAAAAGGAGAAGTAAAGTTTCAATAATTCTGTTCCCAGAGAGGGTAACAGACCCTACTCAGGGCAAGGGTATTTAATTACTTTGGTCCTGAAGGCTGTCTTCACCTCTCACCCCAGCTTCCCATCCCCTAGGTCCAGCAGTATCTAGACTGAAAATATGGTGCGAGTCCCCTTTAATGATTTATATATGACGGAGAATCCTTTGGTGGATTGATTATCTGTCCGGCTTTATTCTGCAGTCTATGCTGAATCTCAAAATCTTTCTAATGATTATATACTCAGATAATGGGGAAAATAAAAGAGATTTCTCTCAGCCAAAATCTTTTTAGATACTTCCTAATGAGTAAAATTTGCAAACACACTTTTCCTTATTGAATTACAATTCAAAGTAAGAACTACTACATACCTCACATTTACAGTTTTGCTACTTTTACTTAAGTGTTAAGAGTAATGGGCTAACTTTAAGGATAAAATAGAAATTTGACTTAGGAACGTAGGTTACATTCCATGATTTATAGTTTTCACTGTTTTTAACACAACACTTAAAACGTATTTCTTAGGTTCTATAGGACTTTTGATGAAAAACAATCAAAGAATGTTTTAAATTTAGTACAGTCACTTCTGCACTGTTGTATTACTGACAAGCAAATTTATTTATTTATTTATTTATTTGGGGTAAGGCCGAACAGTATTATTTTTTCCATATTTCAGCATAGCTCTAGGCTTCAATACCACTGTGGAAAGGGAGCAACTAGTGAAGAGAGAGTTGGACCTAGAGAATGGATTAGATCTTCTACGTAAAGGGTGACATTACTTCTCAATTTGGTAACTATTTCTTACCTTAATTTTTTAGTGAATTCAGAATCTCAAAGCCTCTTCAGAATAATTGCTTTTGCATGGCTGCCATTTATTTGGCAGAGAATAATTAAAAAGATCCAGGGTTTTCTTTTAAATGAAACCCTCAGCTGCAACTGTCAAGTTCACTTTTCATCAGAATTCTTCTAATAAATACTCTGGGAAAGAGGAGTCACTCTGAAATGTTTCTGATCTGTTTTCCTGGGGATGTATTCCCCAAAACTTTGAAGCCCGCACAAGCTCAGTATTTTTCAGATCTAACTAAACAGTATGGAACTATATATATCAGTAGCGTTCTGTATGTATTTTTGAAGTCATACTTATTTTACCTGTGAATTCATAAAAATCTGCAGTCAATATAGCAGGCTTTCAGCCTTCTTAACCTTTGAAGGCTGAATTTTTACTATTAGCCTGAAGAACATTTAGAAAATATTAAATCTGCTAGACTGGCAACTCAGCTGTGTAACTGGTGTACTTCAGTTAATTTGCATGAAACTATGAGAAATTTCCGTCAACTAAGCATCCTGTTAGCATTAAAAACAGCCACACGTGAAAATTTGTAAAATGAGAGGGAAAATCTTCCACGATTCAGAAAACACTGGAAAGTGGCAGTTGTGGTAGAACAGAATGACAGTCAACGTATCAAAATATTTCACATAGCTCTGTCTGAGATGCTGTAGTTAGCAGTTCAGCAGTAGTCACCAGTTGCTTTCAGTCAGTGGAGGTTAAACAGCGTATTTCAACCAGCTGCTGGGTGGAGGGTGGTGATTTAACGGCAGAGGCTGAGGTACTGGGTGGCTTCCAAGTGGGGTCACAGCATACCCATGCACCTGAGACCAGTTGGTCTGTACCCAAGGGTGCTGAGGGAGGTATCCGACATCCTGGCAAGGCCGCTTTTCTTCAGTTCTGACAGGTCATGGAGACTGGAGGAGGCCCCCAATGACCAAACCAAAGCAAATGTTGCACCCATCTTCAGAGAAGGGCAGATGGAACAACCTGGGGAACTACAGGCTGGCTGGTCTCATTTTTGGTCCCTGGGAAAAGCGTGGGTGAAGCAAGAGCTCTGGGGCATGAACGAGCACACGAGTGAGAAGACAGGGACTGAGAATAGTCATCAAGGATTGACCAAGGCTAAATGATGCCTGACCCACTGGATGGTTGTCTGTGATAAAATGTCTGGACTTGTGGACAAGGGGAGAGCAGTTGTGGCTGGCCTGGGTGTACATGAGCTAGGCTTCAACAGACACTGCGAGGAATGGCAGCAAGAGTTGGACAGGAGAAGAGCAGCTTTCAGGTGCCCACTCTACCAATGAAGTGGTTACCAGGGGCCAGCTTTTTGTCCATGGTGGCCATAAATGGAAACAGGAGAGTTTTCAGCTAGGGAAAGCAGGGATGGGGAGTTTCCATGGCAGGATAACCAAGGAGCAGGACAGGCTCCCTGGAGAGGCTGTGCCATTTCTGTCTGTGGAGGATTTCAAGCTCTGACCACATAAAACCCTGAGCAACTGTGTCTGACCCCGTGGCTCAGACTGCCTTGGGCACAGTTTTGGACTGGAGACCTGCAGTCCACACCAGCCCATATGACTGTTTTTCTATATTCCTCCAGCAGCTATACAGTTACAAAACCGCTCCAAAGGAATAAGGACTGATAAAAAATATTTCCAGAGCCAAAGAACCCATTTCTTATGAATGGAATGTTTTAAATATGTAGGCTTGCTGTAACTCATTTTCCCATATTGCTCACATCCACTGTGTCACCCACACATACCAGTCCCCGCAAAGCCCTAACATTCTTCCCCTTTTTCACCTGTTCTGTTATTTTTACTTTAGTATTCTTTTCACAAGAATATTGCCACATCTGTCTGGGATTAAATTTGGTCAAGTGTTTGCTTACATTAATGACAGAATTACACTCTGAGGTGGGGAAGATGCTTACAGGTAACGTAAAAGTATCTTATTTGCTCAATAATAGCAGCTCTATTTCTGAGGATCAATTAACCCAGATGAAGCTGAGAATAGTGATTTTAAAAAAAAAAAAAAAAAGCTGCAAAATAGTGAAGACACCTAGCACTTTCTGGTGCTGTTGTGAGTACCATTTGGCTTTGCTCACATCCTTGAAGCCACAAACTAATGCATTTGTGTGATACAACAGCAGGATGGTAGATGGTTCCCCACTTTTTTTTGGAGTGCAGTCAGAAGGAAAATCAGCCTGCACTTGTACAAGTCCCTGTTTGGACACAAAAAGGAGTCAGGACAATCAGGTCAATCTTCTCCTGTGTGCTGTTCTAAGAAGGTATTTGTCTTTTTGGCCATTTAAAGATGTAAAAATTATGAACTATAGGAAAGCAAATCTGTCTTGCATTATTATGTTCATGTATGCTTCTCTTGCCTACAGAAGGTCTGTATGTCTGGACTTGTACTTCTAAAAACTTCTGTAAAAAAGGATAGATGCATGTGTGTTTGTGTAGCTTGTCATCTCCTTGGACAGGAACAGGTACTTAGAACAGTTTAAACTGAGAAACCACATTATGCGGGCCTTTGATGGAAATTTGACACCTAATATAAAGTCAAAGAATCTCATGCAAAAGTTTGAATTAGCATTGGTGCATCAGGATATACCCATGTAAGTATCAATCTTTATATATAGGCATTGGAGTTAGAGTAGCATAAACAATTTTTGGCAGAAAGCAGTATTTGGTTAATGTTTGTTAAGCGCTACTCTCTTTAGTTGCTGGAAAAAAGAAGGAAAAATAATTCCACCAAAATGATTTCACTTTCTGCTGAGTGCTCTGTGTCATTTGTTGGCAAAGGTAATGGAAGGAAAAATATCAGCAACAAAAAGTGACCATGAAATGTTTTTTTTTACATTGACAGCACTGGCTCCAATTTTCTTTCCCATATTTGGTATTGCCTAAATTGCAGTAATTGACTATGATACAATTTGTATTTCAAGCTGCTGCTAGCCTTGGCCAAGTTTCAGAAAGAAATGAAAGCACTTAATGTGGGAAATTAGATAGTTATGTCCAAAATTATGTCCCTGCCCCACTGCACATGAAATTAGAGGCATCTGCCTTCCGTCATATTCTTATCTTTGATCTTCCATGTTTTACCGAAGCATGTGAATCTATGTGTCTCCTTCCACCTGGCCTGGCCCATGCCACATAGCTCAGCACCTAGTTAATTTTTAAGTCTGCACGAAGACATACTGTGGTATGTGCACTCAGAAAGCTTTCCTTCCCTTCCCCTCCCCTGGATCTCAGAACAGCACATCCTCTGTTTTTTAGAAGAACAGGAAATACATATCACTGTCTACACAGAATTTGGTCTCTTCTCTAAAGAAGTCACCAGTTCTACAGAGACAAGGGGTTAGAGACAAACACTTTTCCATACTATTGTCTTGGCCAGCCCCATGCAGCTGGTAACTCCTTGTGCTGGCTGTTCACGCTTTCTATGGAGCCTAGCACTTGAGCTCAGAATAGGGAATCAGGCACGTACTTCCAGTGTCCCTCCGGAAAAACATTTTAAGTGCTGTCTGTAAATGCAGCCCAATGTGTACATCTTCACTGATGTTTGCAGATCTCTGTGCAGACACTGCACGCTATGCGCACGTCCTCAGTCCAAAGGAGAAAGTATCCATCTATTTGTCTGATGTCAGGTTTGTTTCCTGTGTCTTTCTCTGAGGTTGTGGTACAAACCAATCAATACCAAAGGAACATCACCAGACTGGGAGTGTGGCTGAGACTGATGCTAAGTCTCAAGAACTGACATTTGAAAAAAGCAAGGCAGGAAAAGTCAGGAAAACAGAACAAAGCAATACAAGTTACAGTAGCCTGGACTCATGCACTGTTTCAAAAAGAAAAGTTTATCAACCTCAAAATGCTTATGCAAATGATCTTTAGCTGGAGAAAAAAAACTCTCACTACCTTGCCATTTAAACATTGTGTCTATTGCCAGCAAAAGATTTTCTGCCTTTATAAAAAAAAAAAGGCAGGTAGAATAATATGTCAGCCTGGATATTAAATGGCAATCTCAAGAAAAGGATTAGGCTGTTGGAAAAAACACTGTCAAATAATTTTGAAGTATATTTCAAGAGGCCATTGGGATTTTATTCTCACTGAATCAATTCCAGTGGTGCAGTTCAATATGCAAATCCTGGCTTCAGAGCTGCTCAGCCCCTATTTGATCAGGTTATTTCTGCCATAAGGAGTCCAGCTGCTGGGCAGATCTGGGTCTCTGTGATGCAATTTCAGTGCTCTACAGTGCATTCTAAGAGGGTTCACACAGTACATTTTTTGTTAGACAAAGAACATCAGAAGAGGTTTAGAAAGCACAGGCAAATAAAAACTTTGACTTTTAGGCAAATTGAAATGGCGTCCATTAACTCGGAGCCTAAAAAAGGGAAAAAAATTTAAAACGAGCTGTGAAAAGCAGAACCAGCGATGAAACTCTGCTTAGCACAAGCACTTCCTTTTTTCACACAGCATGGAGATGGTAAGAAGGGACAGAGCATTCAGTGTTACATGTGAGGAAGTGAAGTGGCCAGGGAAGCCCATGTAAACCTTGGGAATGCAGTAGTAAACAAAGGAAAATGGCATGGATCCATTAACTTTTTCTGGAGTCCTGGGCAGTAGACTCATATGGGTGGGCATGGGGTGGGGGGGTGTGATGACAAAAAAAAGAAAAAAGGAAAAAAAATTAGCCACGGTATGGCTTTTACTAGAGTTAAATATTAACTCATCCAGAGGAAATGAAAGGCAGCAAAATATCACAGGGTTATTGATTTCATTGTAACTTTATCCAAATGCCCTACTGTGGCAAGCACTGTGTAAACAAACAGGAAGACAGACACCACCTTCTTCAAAGAACCTATATCACAAAAATCACAGGGCAATGCACTAAAAAGCAAGTGAGACAAAGAATATATTTTGTTACACTGACAAAAACAGAATGAGAAAATAACGTGGAAAAAATAGATTTGAACTAGAAAAATGGGGAAAAAAAACCCAGGAAAACAGGAAGGCTGACGAAAGAAGAGCACAGAAAGGGAGAAACAGAAAAACTAGCAAAATGTAGTAATAGTAAAATAGCAGGGGACTGCAGCAAAAACTAATGAATTTTTGACATGTTACAAAGTTGTCCATTCTCTCTGTGCGTATCTATCCATCCTGACCACCCCTGCTGTGCTGAAGTGACTTCAATCTTTAGTTGTAGAAAACAAGTTTCTGGCAACAGAAGCTGTAGTAAAGCTGACCAGGACAGGACAACACTGTACATTTAGGAGCCGGTGACCCACACTGCAGGTAACCTGTGCAGGAGCTGCATGCCCAGCATGGCCTTCAGGCTGTGCCATGCCATGTGCCATGCTGTGCCACATGCCTGCCTTGGCTGCAGCCTATGCATGGTGCCGGAGGAGCATGCGGCCAGCTCCGACTTGGCTCTGGTGATAAAGCCTTGTCTTTAACAGTGCAACAAGCAGCTCTCTGGAGAATGTCTTTCCTTTTTGACAATAGAAATTATGAACAGAGTTGTTTTCTTGCTAGGAAATCTGGTAACAGCTTGAATGACTGGCAGGGGTGATTTGCTCGCTCTCTCTGCCATGAACAGGGTCTGCAAGGTGTCTTGTGAGTGGATGGGAGCTATGTTTGATGCATGGGGCTCCCAGCACCTAAAGAGACAGGATTATCTATGCTTTTCTCTTATTATGTTAGCTCTAATAAACAGCTTTGTAAGTGATACATTACAGGGTCTGAGCACTTTTTTTTTCTGGGATGCCAACAGACCAGTACCTCCCAGGGCAAAACAAGAAGACTAAATATCACTATAAGGAGCTAAAATGAGCACCTATAATACAATTAAAATATAATAAAGCTAAAACTATTCTCCTAAGAACGATTGATATAATCTCCTCCCACCTGCAAGGTAGTACATACACATTCAGTATGAATGACATCAGGTACTGCCAGAACTTTTGACAGTAAATGGAAATAAAACTCTTTCACAGAGACTTCTTCCTCCCTGGAAAGTTAAATTTCTACCTTACCTAAAATGGAACAACTATTTGGGAAAATCTCTCCTTGTGGAAAATTAGTTGAACATAACAATGTGTTTTTTTTCATCTAATTCTTGACTTAAATAGGAACAATGAAAATATCCTGAAACAAGGCCATTCACACCAACTTTTACTAAACAAAAAAGTCTGAGAGAACTCCACAAAGAGAACAGTGCAGGTCAGGATATTCATTTCCATTTGAAAGTTGAAAGAAAGGAAGTTAAGCATCACTCATCAATCATCTTAAAGAATAAGACATACCTCTTGTCCCTATATGCAGTCATATCCTAGTGTTTTCTTGCAATAGATCCACAAACCTGCCTACATTACAGCGGGAAGCCATACCCGCTACATAACATGTTTTCATCTAGTCTGTGCAGGCTGTTTTTTAGGCTTAAAAGTAAAACAAATTGAGTGTTTAGGTTTATTACTACCAGACAGCTAAAACTTGCTTTTCTTCCTTTGGGAGCACCCACCCTGCTTACTGTAGAGATTTATGAGATAATGTAACCCAGACATTTTTGTCTGTTAAGTAGCACAGTCACCACAATTAATATTAGAATATATTCCAGACACTCCATATGCCCTAAACAGAGATCAAACTACATTATGTGGTTATACTGCAAGAAAACCATCTTATTCTGTGTATCTTCAGCATCGGGGTCAGTACAAGGTTAATGAATTACAAGAGCACAAACCCAGTATCAGCGAAGACCTGACTCAATGTAAGAGGTTTGGGCCTCAAAACCCCTTTCTATTGCATATCGATAAGAAAATGTACCCTGCACAGCAAAGCAGGGCTGAGGGACTGAGGGCGTGGTGATGGGCAACACTGCCCTAGCCTTCCTGCTACTGCCAGGTAGTCTCAGGTGGCTTTGGATGAGGGGGCTGCCCCCCAGCACAATGGTCTTCTGGGCCTGCACACAAGGTTGGCAGTGGCCCCTCAGGGCTGGTGACCGCTGGAGAAGCACACAGTGGCCTTGGCCCAGCAGGTGCCTGGAGGGCAGAGCCAACAGGTGACACATCATGCGTCCTGCCACTGGGTTGGGTGAACAAGGAGCTTCACATTTTTTCTGCCTCAGTGCCGAGTTACCCTTGGTGTGACAGTTAAGATCAACCTCCCCCACCTCCACTCTAAAAAGGGCATGTACCTTGTTAGATTTAAAAATCAGAGAATCCTAGATGTCTTGAGAATTGGTGTAAGTGTTAAAACCATTTTTATTCACCAGAAATGGAACAGGTTGACAGTAGGGATTGGTTATAGCCAGCTACCGCTGGCAGGCTAAACCACCAAAGGAATATTTTATTTTACATATCAAAATGTTACCTTTGTTCAGCTAGGCTGCTCATCTTTTACAGTAGCATTGCCAGAAAGATAGCACAATATTTATTCTTAGTCCTGTCACCTCAATTAAGGAAATGCTAAAACCCGCAGAAGATTTCTTTAGAGGGGTGTTAACTGACTGACTAACAGAGCCAAGTAAGGTGTGTGTCTCCCGGTGCCAATCTTCAAACACAAGCCTTTTAGCTAACAGTAACAGCTGCCCCCATCTTGCTGTCTTTCACCACCAAATGTTTCTTGAATTCCCCCATCTTATCTTTGTCCTAATCCTCCCAGGATCATGTAGCATCACGTGTGGATGTGCACAATTTTTGCAATGCAAGCCATTTATAAAAATTTAAAGTTAGGCATTTAGAATAGTACATTATTCTCACTAGATACTTAAAAATATTCAATATGGTGTTATGCCTTCATTCAGTGTAGAGTTTCACACCATTAATTTCAAAATACCGTGCACTTTAAAACTTTTTATTTATACTATCATTACCAATTAAACCATTAGATAGCACTACTGTCTTCATGGCAGAGCAATGGAAGAGAAGTACAGCAGTGTATGTTTGTGTTTAGTGAGATGTATATCTATGCAAACAAAATTTTTTTAAAGGGCACCATGTCTTTGCAATAGAGGTTCCATTACACAGTACAAGACCTAATTTTTCAAATGCCAGAGATGGTCACACTACTTGTGAAAAAAGACTGGGAAGAAGAATATAACAGGAAGAAGAGAAAACCTTTCCCCCATAGTCCCTGTACTACTTTTTATTTCACGTGCAATAACCAATTTCACATACAAGACCGACAGAAGAGCAGCCCTGTGCCTAAGCTTCTCCCAGTGGTGAAGGCACTTTCCAGGGGAAAGGACATATGAAGTTGAATGTTTGAAGCCTAGGAAGGACATTTGTAGGTGCATATCCTGTTCCAGACATTGAAGCTTTCATATTAAGCTGCATTAATGCAAAAGAAAAATCTCCTTTAGCTCCACCCCTATGAGTTTACTTGTCTCCCCTGTATCTGGATCCTCACTGGACTCAAGCAACGGATAGGTATTGAGCAGCTTGGGCTCAGGCAGTTTTAGGTGGCAACTGAGTAGCAGGTTTTATTTCTGAGACTGGGTTGGATTGCAATTTGGGGGTCATCCAACAACGAAGTGCCTGAATCCTGCTTTACATATGCACATCATTTAGTGGATCTAATTCAAGGTTAAACTGACAGTAGTCTGAAGAAACATGACCTCAAACCCACCAGCATCTCAAGTCCTTTTTCTTAGTTTATTTTGAATTGACAACTGCCATGTACTTCAGTCAAACATGTTTTCCTTTCACATTTCTCCAGTTCTCTGTTTATTAGCCTTGTTCTGAATGCAGGAACAAGCTGTCTGGAACAAACTGGTCTCGGACACCATCTCACCCATCGTCACCTCATCAGGACTACTGAGACTGGTCTCGGACACCATCTCACCCTTCCCCTCATCAGGAACATTGAGGCCACCTGAGGTGTCTTTTTGGCTCCAAAAGTCACAGTGCTTGGCTATAGTGCAGTGCACATGAGGACTCTACACCAGCCTGTTCCCGTGGATGCTACTCTAGTGCTAATTTTAACTCACTTTGCTTCAGCCAGTCTTCAGCTTTGCGTCTTCCTGCTTGCCTTTCCAAGGACAGACTGGCAGCCTCAGAGAACACTACATGGCTTAATTTCATTTTTCACAGAGTTGTATATTTGCTTATTTCCAGCTCCCTTTCTCTCTCCATCTGGTAATAAACAATGGGAAGTCATGTCAGCAGTTGCAATACCTTTGGGAAGTTTGGTGCCTATAATTCGTGTCATGTATATTACCCACCTGTAATTTGTTATGATGACTGATCACTTATTCAAAGCCCTTCTAGGCTCAACGCTGAATCTCGCACTCACAGAAGCAGACTGAACAGTGTAAGGATTCACCTCATCTCCTGTGTATGTATATTAGGTAATCCCAATCTTGTTTATAAATCCTGGGTAAAGAAAGACACCTGCAGATGTATCCTACAGGGAATAAGATCAATACCTTGACTAGCTCCAGCTGGGTACCAGTAGTCTGTATTCTCCAGGGTTTGCTCTATCCATACACAGAGAAAATTACTCATACAGAAGAAAAAAAATAAAGGGGGGGGGGGGGGGGGGGGGGAGGTGGAGGGGGGGGGGAAGACAGAAGTGAACATGATGGCAGGAGATAACTATGAATATTATGGAACTAAGTAAATTAAAAATAACAAAAAATAAAGGGATGTGGAACTTCATTAACTGAACCAAATGAGAGATACATTCTTCTAGCTTTGTTCTTAATTTTTCCATGACTTTGGGTCTGGAATTTCATCATCAGTAGATCACAAAAATGTCTTTGTAACATAAAAAGGGTCTAGATAAAGCAGTGGTCAAAAAGAGCTCTATTTCACAAAAGGCAGCTTACTTCCCATCTACAGTAGTTTTCCTTGAGGTATCTGAGGTTTCATTTTAAATGGAAACTACCTCTGCAGCAAGCCCTGATGTACAACTACACTAGTGATTTACCCCTGTGCAGAAAAGGACCTGTCCAAACAAATTCCTGCTTTAACCTCATTAGTAAGAGCCATAATACAATTGTTTTTCTTGGGTGGACATTTGGTTACTAGTTTAGTCCACACAGCATATAGCATGTTTACTTAAGGCTTATAGAAAAGTAGAAGTCAGAAAAGAAAGCCAGGAATTCATTTTTATTAAAAAAATAATAAAGTCTAAAGGTTTAAAGTAATTGTTATGCCAGATAAAGTTTTGAAAAAGAAACAAAACCCATTCGGTAAGTTTCAGTTTGATACAAGAGGCACCAGGAAATTCCAGTTCCACAGATGTTCTACCACTACCGGAAGGTTCACTGTATGTGCTTTAACTTCCCTGGCTTTGAAAGGGATGTTGTGACTTTCTGTATTTATTCACCAACTTTTACATTTAGCTTTCTTAAGAGTAATGGGGAAATGCTAAGGAAATGTGTATACAATCTTAAATATTTTATTGATCTGATGTCTTATGGTGGTCCCTGTCTTTCTAGGATAGTATTTTTAGTCTAAAATTACTTAGATACATATTTCTATGCACAATTAATTTGCTTTAATGATAAACACAATCTCAGTGCTGGCTAGCTGTAATAGGTCATTTCACTCCTTAGTGAGGCACTTCAGTCAGTGTGTCTGAATGCTGCTAAACATGCTGACTGCAGGATAACAACAAGATACTTGGATCTGGCCAGGTGTTAAACTTCAAACCACTCTACTGTCCTGATTACAAGCTGGCTCTTTTTCTGTACACAAAAGGAAAAAAAAAAAAAAAACAATCCCAACCTCAAGTGGTCACCCAGCAGTAGCACTCTAAGCTGTCACATCAGCAAATGGCCACAAAACCATCAAATGACCCCATCAAATGGTTATCCAACACTCTCCAGTTGTCCAGAAAGCTATAGGGCTGTGGCACAAACCTGCCTGCTCTGAGGTTTGTCCTGATACTCCTGCTACCATAGTTGCTGGCACTGCTACCATTGCCATGTTTCTTCCCATTCTGTCTTCGGCAGGGGCAGCAATGCCAGGCATGGTGGAGGTGTCGTGAGAGCAGCAGCAGCGGTGATGCTGGCAACAGCATGAAAATCATGGACACCAGCAGAACTGAGGATCAGAGCAGCAGCACAAGTGTCCAGAAAGGAATAAATCTGAACCTCAGTGTGAAATTAAGTGCTGTTCTGAGTCATCTTATAATCTGAATAATGCAGGTACGATCCAGCAAGCTGGATGGCTTGAAAACAAATTGCACATGACGGAACATATCACAACACTGGTTTTAAATACGCCTATTTACAGCAAATGGCAACTACTCCTGTCACAACTATAGTAAAAAGGCAAGCATTGTGCGCTTCACTATTGTACAATTCTGTGATTCTGTGTCCTGCGGCCTCCTCCTGCCACGTTAGAAGCTGTTCAGGGCACTCTGCAGTGCAGAGAGCTTTGCAGCGGCTGTCTATGCCTCAGTTTCCCTTTGCACTGAAATGTGGTTTGGTGCTGGACTTGGCAGTGCTAGGTTAACAATTGGGCGTGATGATGATCTTAAAGGTCTTTTCCAACCTAAACGGTTCTATGATTCTGTGATTCCATGACCTGTCCCAGTTCTCTGGGTTACTGGCTGAAACCCTGGAGTCACTGGAGATTTTTTGTATCTAGATCTGAAATTTTTTTCCCCTAGATTTCTTAAAAATCGAACCTGTGTCTCTGCAGAGGTTTTCCTGGGTACCTTATTTTACTTTTAGGTCTAAGCCCTAGGCTGCCTGTTACTTTGTCAGGTCTATTCTCAGTGAACGGTAACTTCCCAGGCAAAAAAATATGCTTTTTTTTTAATTATTATTTCCTCTGCAAGGGGTTAGTCAAAGAAAGGATGTGTAGCAACAGTATCCTTTTTTAATTATTTTGGCATCCCATCAGTCATCCAGCTGTACTTATGTCTAGCTCAGTGTCATGCTAGGCCATTCAAACATTTGCCATGTGGTGTGATTGTGAACCCTTCAAGGAAACAGGTGAGCCAAAATGATAGGGACTACCATTTGGATGGAGGAAATACCATTTATTCAACTTTCTTTTCTTCACTGTCTTTGCTGGAATACAAGCTTATCCACGCCCCAATCCCTCAGGATGCAAAACAACCTTATCTTGGAAGCACCACACACTTCATAGCAAGCCCAGACATCAGAATTAGAGGTGATAACCCTCAGGAAATGCTTACCACATTGAGTAAGGAATTCTCATTACTGCTTCTCTGTTTTCATGGGTCTCTACTTCCCTCCTTTTAAATATGTATAACATTTGTAAATACTCTGTCTCTTCCAAGCCTGAGACTCTATCCCAGCCAGCTCACTCCTGTACCCATCCCAAGGGAATCCACTGAATGTAAAGGGTGTTCCAACTGGTCCTAAATTTGGTCCTAAAGTCACTTCTGTTCACTTCATTCTGGGAATGAGGATTCAAAGCAAAATAGTTATATAGGCCTGACTAAAATGACACAGACTTTCCTCCTCTCTAAATTAATGTGAACAGGAGTAAAACTGGAGAAAAATAACAGTTCTGTTGAAAAGTTCTGAGTGCATACCTGTGGAAACTTTTAAGAGGCTAATAAATAAAAAACCATTTGAGTGAATGAGGCTTTTATTCTCAGCTTGAGACTGCAGTGGCTGAAACTGATACACAGCCAAATTAATATTAGGCACTCTCAGCAAAACTGAACTCTCTTCAGTAAGTAGTTACTCCTGTTCTGAAGTAAAAGCTTTAGCTAGTCTGTGATAAATACTCTGTGTTGGTTTGGTGTGAGGACAATGAAAGGGGATTTCAAAAGTAATTACATCTGCCAATTTGAGAAAATACTTTCCAAATCTGATGAGCAGAACAGCAAACAGAAGACAGTAAGTCTCTGCAGAGAAAACTGGCTCACGTGTGGAAGTACATGCATACCAAGGATGCCTGGAGGCAGGTAATGAGATAAGTAAGCCAGCTGAGGCTGCCTTTATGCCAATGAGCGCTGCACTCAGTGGGCTCACCCTTGCTGCCACAGCCTCCAAGCCACTGCATGCACCTTTTAAAATATTGCTGATTTTTAAAAACAAATTTATCGTACACCATAATACAAGGCTATTCATACGTTGCCAACACATGGCACCTTCCCTCAGAAAATCTGCGTGTGCTTTTTACAGTGGTTAGTATTCACAAAAGAAATCCCTTATGACTGCAAAGAAACCCCAAACTGCATTGTGTAATTCTGTTTCTACACTACTGATGTTACCCCTTGGTTTATGCCAAAGAACAAAAGCACAGATATAACTTTCTGAAACTTATACACCAAAATCCATACAGAAACATTTAAATTCTCACTTGTACTCACTGGTATTTAGGAACCTTCAAAAGGTGTTAGCTGACCATTTCATCACTATTGAAATTAAATTCATGACCAGTGTGCTCCCAAATCAAATTTCATTCATTATTTGGTCAAAGTCATGAAAAAGAAAGCAGCAGAATCACAAGCATGATCAGTGTATTACGGGAAGCACAGCTTCATCTTAGCATTCACACAGACAGCTTCTGCTTACCAATATAAGTGTTCACATTTTAGGAAATGGGAGAGGCTAGCTGGTTGTTTATAGCTGCACACATTTGCATTGACTCATTCTGGAAAGTTTTTGTCAAGATGAGTATCCACACACTAACGTTTACTACTTATCAGGGTACTCCCCACCTACCAGTAGTAGAAATACTAGCAAAATATTTTGGGGTATGTTAGCTCTGCTAATAATAATAGTTGGCTCACCCCCATCTTTGAAATGGGGGACTAATAATAACAATAATGAGTAAACTCTTAGGGGATTGCAGTGGGACTAGAAAGAACACAAAAATAACAGTATGATTCACCTTTTAGCTAAAGAAGCCTGAAAGCACTGTTCCAGTTAAGCCATTTCTTCTTTAAAATGCATCAAAATGAGTATTTAAATTAGAAAACAACTTGAAATACAGTGTGTTTGTTTATCCCAACTACATTTAATCTGGTGCTAACCACAGGTGTAAGCAAGAAGGGTAAGTACGTGTACAGGACTGGAACACAGTGTTGTGTTGGGGAGCACCAAAGGCAGAAACAGTCAGTATTGCTGCTTATAAAGTAAAGCATATGAACAATCATATTGCTAAGAAAAATTATAAGCTTTGTTTTAAATGCATCTTTCTGTTGCTTAGCTTTATTTTCTACCTGAACATTCTCTTCCATATTGTTAGTGTTACCTTAAGGAAAACAGGAGGATGAGTCCATCTTCCTGAAGGTCTGAGACCCAGTCAAGGGGACAGGTTTGCTGGCTCGTATGGCCTTGGTTTTGTGAGGTCTTGGCTTAAGCTGTGCTATTCCATTTGCTATAGCACTATATTAAAAACACCTTTCATTTAGAATAGCTGTAGATCTACTTACCACACAAAGATCTGTTAAGAATAATGTTAATCAAACACAGTACTGCCAATGGGTTTGAAGTCTATTTCCCCAAACCTTCCTCTCCACAGAACAGAAGTAAAAAACCCATGAAAGGTCATTTAATAGGAAGGGTAAGAAAGCAAAAGTGAAGGTAATGCACAGAATAATTGGAAAACGATGTAGCTAGTATCAAGATTTGAAACTAAAGTTTCAAGTCTGAAACTAAAAAAGGTCTCATTGGGGAATGGCAGAAAAATTTGCAACCAGACTTCTCCTGGGGGACTTATATAGCTATAGAAGTTCAGCCAAATAAATAGTCTGAATTCAACAGTGTTGCCAATAGCTACCACAGATTTGTTACTTGCTGTATTTTTCCCACCTCATAATGACCTGCTTGTCCCAGACAGAAAAACAGTTTGGCAAAGCTGCAAGCTGAGAGGAACTTGATTAAGTTTTCTTAAAACTATTCCCTGAGCTAAATACTAAAGTTGATAGATACTGGGTAATGTTTCAAGTGAAGGTGTGTGAGAATGCCTTATAATTAAGTATTGCAATCGTAATTTCATCAGGTAGTAGGCTAATCCTGTATCACCCAAACCAGCCCAGAACTAGTAATCTGGTAACGGTTTTCTCCTTAAGGAACATCACAATAATAGGTAAAATCAGTCTTTCCTAAATTTTGCTATCATTAGAGTGGTCTATTGCATTATTAATAGAATAGCTGGAGAATGTAGCTCTAAGTGTACCCACCCAACACCATTTTTTTTACCTATGCAAATAGCTAGAACGTATTACATACACACTTAGAAATGCAAGAACACAGGGGAAGAGAAGGGCAATCCAGAAGGCTAGAGGAGAGCTGTGTGGTGGGATAGCAGCAGCTGGACAGTTTACAGCCAGAGGCAAGAGTGGATCCGGCAGATGGTAAAGAAGGTGGTCAGATAAAATATTTATTCTCAGAAACAGCCTCTCCACAGACTATTCTGGCAAGCAGAATAGCCCAACCCTGGCTTACACAGAGCAGTGGCAAGAGGAAGGAGTTGTTTCCTGCCTGTAAGTTGTGATCAGACTTAAGGAAGGTTTCAGTCTCTGGCCTACTGCAGGGTCTTGAGGGTCAATTCTTCTTAAGAACAGGAAAAAGTTGACTTCTTTCGTACATGTATTTACTTTTAAACTGTGATCTGGCTTTACATGAAGAAGTTACCAGCAGATAGATGTGGTCAGGTTTTCATTTTTCTTCTTAATATACTCAGGGAAATCTCATCTTTGCAACCTGGATTACCAAATGACTAATTTATCTCTTGGATTCCCCACATCGCCCAGTTTCTAATTCTCGAGTGAGTCTGGAATACCTAACAGAGAAATCTCCCTACGATGAATCCATCTGCTGATGACCACAGCTACACTACATTCAAAACCACTTGTGTTTCCCAAGCAGAGGCGCCAAACAGGCATCTGTAATTTCTGCATGTTCAAAGGAATGTGCAAAATCTGATCAACCTCTTGGACAGAACTTAATAAAAATTAAAAAGACCACTGGTGACTCACAGAAGTTCAAAGTTATTAATATTGAATATTGAACTTCGGAAGAATGGTTAAATAATCCAGGATTTTGTTTTCTAAATCCATTAAAAATATTTCCTGGTTTACCCCTTCTTTATCAAGCAATTAAGACATGTTTACTCTCTTCTCTTTCCTCTCTACCACGTGTTGTCAGAGCTACTTGTGTTTACTTCCTTATTTGCACGTCTTTAATGGAGACAAAATGTCCTAGGCACCCAAGAGACTCAGCAATTTACGAAAACAAAGTCCTAGGTAAAAGCAGCACAACATTACTTAAGATTTTCTCTCTCACACACTTACACATCTCTATTTGTCTTCAGCTGAGCAGTTATAACCTACTGGATGAAGAACCATTCTGTTTGGTCATAAATCTTAGCAACCAGAAAGTCATAGGGATACTTGTCTACCAGATCAGTGACAACTATTCTAAACAAAGAGGAATAACTTCAAAACTTGATTTATTGATTGAAACCCCAAGAAGAAAAAAAAAACCTTCAAAAAGTTGGGGTTTTTTTCCCTCTATGAACAGTGTGCAATGAAAGTGAAAGAACATATATGCTATTACTCATACTTTATTTTACCTATTTAAATATTCTTAATCCTCATGTATGCAGGGAACATTCCTCACATACAGCTTAGGTCCTCCACATATTAAGCATATAATAATTATATACTTATATATAATTATATTAATTATAACATACCTGATTTTGGAAAGAGTGGCTGAGAACGAGTTTAGCTAAATTACGTGGTTTAATAAAATTCTGAAGGGATGTGAATTATAATGACAGCATGATGTTTCTGCTCAGGGTGACAGGCTGCAGCTCACCTTCTGGATTAGGAAGCCACCCGGTAGGGTTCAGGAGTGTGCAGGCACATGGAAGGGCAGAAGAGCTCAATGAAAATGTGAAGGAATATTCTCTCATTTCCCCTCACCAATAACTCTGAGTGGCGTATCTGCTCGATCCATCTATGCCATATGGATCAGTGGCACGAAAAGTCAAATTGGTTGAACCAGTTGCCAGTATATGAGGTTAAGTTCGTTGTGGCCACCACAAGGAGTCCCCTGGAAATCATGGGGGCAGTTGTGAGCACTTGCAGAAGCTGGGTAGCCTCCATGCAGTGCCTCCCATGGGAAAAAGGAAGGTGCTGAGACCAACTGGTCCCACGGGGCACCTCATAGACATCAGATCTGGATGTGTGGAAGTATAAAGAAACTAAAACAGGCAGCCCCCTCCAGAGATTTTTTCACCCTTCATTTACAAACTCTGCCTACAATTCACACTAAGAAAGGGGAAAAAACAACAACAACTAAAAAAGAGACAAGTAGCAGTGGGATGTTGTGTTTCTAGATGGTGAATTACCGCTGAAACAAAGTTACAACTAAAACACATAATCTACATTTTTGTAGTGTACCTAAAGAAATGTAGTTTTACCCTCTTGGGCGTAAGGATGGTCAAGAGTATGCTCTACTGGCAGACCTCCACCGAAGTAGTTCCGCTCAAGTGAGAGCAGCCACAGAGCAAATCTGTTTGCATTGCACTTTGCTGTTAAGAGGTATTTGGACTTCCTGTAATAAATCCCCAAATTATAAGCCCCATTGCACACAGAGGCAGACGCCGGGTCCTTTTCAAGGCATTCTGGAAGATGTCTGTCCTTTTGGACTGGAGGGAAAAGACTTGCAGGAAGACACTGGAGAATGCATGTCACAGCAGCTGTCGTATCCTATGGCTGCACCTTGGAGCCACCCTATTATCAACTGGTAAGTTGTGCTGACCTAAGGTTTAACCAGCCCACTCTTGGGCCCCCTGTAGAGAGTGGTACCACAACTAAGGAGAAGATTGTGCATATGGATAGAAATCATTCTGGAATAACATAAAAGTTTAACACTTCAACTAATTTTGCAAAGAGGGCAAGCCCTGATAATTCACAGTAGGGGCCGAGTCAGAACTATATGCAAATCACATCTTTTTTTCAAGAAAATAAATACTGGAACACACTCTGAGTAATATTAAGATGTCAAAAGCTTGATGATAGCCATTTCCTCATGACATGATTTGACACTGTGACATCAAAGGATGAGCCTTTCAACTCACTGATGCCGTTTAAACTAGACAACAATACATCTGTTGTACATGAAAGCAGTTTAGACCAGTTGATCCTTTAACTGTTGTATCTCTGGAACAGATAACTTAAACATCCAGCACAGCATCAGGCAGTAGAGCAACAGCTTAGGTATTCCCTTAAAGCCTGAATGCAATACAATCTCCTTCAACAGCAGCTTCGCTCATATATTTATGCATCTATATATGTGTGTGCGTGTGCGTGTATACATATATGCATAGATATGCATGATGCATCACATCATATCGGCCCACCTAGCTGACTTGTAACCACCCTCTGTTTCACAGCAAGCTAGTCCAGGAGCTTCAGATCAATCAAGGTCCCAAGGAACCTTCTTGTGCTCTCCTTGAGATTCCCATTGCACCATATTCCTACTTCGAGGGAAGGCAATTAACAGCACAGTGCTGTTTGAATTAGAAACATGAAAAGACTTTCATCAGTAGTGACTACCTGTTTGAAGTTGGAGTAAAGTTAGGAAGCTTATCAATGAAGATGTGCTAATGAATGGTAACACAGAAGTAACAACATCTAATACGAATAGACAGAATAAACAAAAAAAAAAAGAACTTATCAGGCTAAACAAATTAGAGAAAAAAATCAAGAGTAAGCAATTAGGGGTGAGAAACAGTGTCTCTTCTGGATTCTCTTCAGCATCCACAAAAAATATCCTATTCTTGATCTCATCCCTCTCTCCTGTGCGCGCAGTTTCTGCTCACAAGAGAGGGAACAGAGTACCAGCTTTGTGGGAAGCACAGCAGCTGAAATCAGAGGAAAGGAAAATGAGAAGCGTGTTGAGACTGCCTCAGGAGGGTAACCTGGAGGCCACTTTACCCTGCTTTGTTCCTGTCTGATTTGGCTTGGTGGGGGGAGGGGGCGGGGAATGGAACACCTTGTTTTTCCCAGGACTTGTTAGAAGAGACCTGGCAAACGAGTTAACTGAATCTGTGACAATATTGTCTCTGTGGGCTCATGTCACTAGCCTCATCCATTTACACTCACTTCAGAATTTCAGCAATTGAGAAAGCACTCTGCAGCAGGTACTGAACCTGCCTGACAATCCCCCCACGAGCTGGAGATGTCTACCAACACCAACAGCATTTAAACCAGTGTCTAGCTGACCCCTGAAATCAGGTTTCGTAGGCCAAAATTATCCTTACTAACAGCAGCCTGGGTCTGATCTTCTGCTGTACTAGTATTGGCTGTATTTTTTCATCACAGCTTGTATTGTGCTGTTTTTGATTTGTGGCCAACACACTGCTGATAGCACACCCATGTTTTAGCTATTGCCTGAGCAGTGCTTACACAGCATCAAGGCCTTTTCTGCTCCTCACACTGCCCTACCAGCAAGCAGGCTGTGGGTTCTCAAACAGTTAGGAGGGGACACTGCCAGGACAGCTGGCCCCAACTGACCAAAGTGATGTTCCATACCATACAACACCATGCTCAACAACAAAAGGTGGGAAGGAAGAAGGCAGCACAGGCGTTCATGGTTATGGTGTTTGTGTTCCCAAGTTACATGTGATGGAGCCCTGCTTTCCTGGAGGTGATGGTGTGCGAGCTACTCTGTAGATTATTTTCTTACTATTGTTGAAGCCTGCTTTGCTTGCTGTCTTATAAAATACATAACAGAGGCAAGAAAGTAAGGTTCTGACATTTCTGATTTGAATTTTCGCTTAACTCCTTCTATTACTGTATTCAGTTGTGACTTGGCTGAACAGGTAACACTGGAAAGCGACTTACGCTTTTTATTTCTTCACCTGAAATCAATTCTTTTGTACAGTGTGGCTTGACAATTCTAAAGCTCAACAGATTTTCCGACAGACCAGACCCTGTACGACAGACACAGTGCACTTTCTTTTCTGCAGCAGCCCACCACTGATGTCACAGTTGGTCATCTCAGTCAAAAGAAACCTCATTCTCCGATATTGTCATTTACTTCCAAGACTGTTCACAGGTTACATGTTACAGGTTCACAGGGACATGGGTCCATTGGTTTGCAGCCTCAAGGCATTTAAAAATCGTTCAGGAATAGTGCTGTGCTGGATTCAAATTACTTGTTCATGATAACGAAATATTGGCTTCAAATGTCCTTTCTTCTAACTTTACAATCCAAATATGATGCAAACCATAGTGATAGCACAGTACAATCCATTTTCAAGCCTAACAATCCTGGATTTAAGACCAAAATCTGAGTCCACTGAAGCCAACAAACACCTTACTAACAATGGTAATGTATGCATGCATTAGCACATTGAATTAGGTTTTTGTAATATTATTTATGAAATGACTGTTTGAACTTCTTTCTTAAAAAAGAGATAATATCTGACAATAGTATTCCATTCTTAGAAAAAAATAATCATAATTTTGCCTTGTTATTCCTATCTTGCCTAAAAGACCAAGACACTGGATTTTCCATAGTGGAGACAAATGAGACTGCAAGTGGTCTTGTAGAATCAGTCATCTTTTTTGGTTTTTTGTTAACTATCAATGCTACAGGAACAGCCAGCAAAGATACAGCAAAAAGCCTGTATCAGTCCACACATTTAAATGTACTGTTATGTACTATAAGCCTTGAGAGGTGTTCTGCCTTCCACAAAGCTGCATTTAATACCATTATCTTAAGTTTAGGAAAGCAAAGAGGAACAAAAAAAGAGGAGGTGACAGGCTCAGGCTGCATTTCATTTCAGGTTCCTGAATTTGGCAGAGCTCAGTCCAGCCAACTCCACTGCTCCCGCTCAACGGACAGACCCAGTGCCACTTCAGGGACTGCTGACAGAAATCACTCTGTGCGTTTCTTCTTAAAGGGGTGGATCTTTCCAGGAAAAATAGCTTTAAGAACCAAGCACATGATTTATAAAAAGACTTCAGCAGCTTTAAGAAATAATTTATTTAAGAGAGAGTTTGTATTCTTTAGTAGTTGAGCATTTGCCAAGGCAAAGATCACAAAACTAAACCAGAACATTGCAAACAGGAACAGCCAATATTTTAACTTTACTGTGCCATTCTTTGACCATCCTCTGAGTACAGGCAGCTAATCATACAGAACAGCACTTAGAAGTAAAATACTTACTAATTTGTTCTTCACTAGGTGTTGCCTTCTACCAAGAAGCAATTCTTAAATGAAAGTTAAATTATGCTGTAAGCCATGACTGCAAGTCCATGATTTTTTCTAATTGCAGAACTGGAAAATGAAATGCTTTCTTCAGTAAAGGATTTTTTTGATGGCCTTGGTGGGGGGGTGGGGGGGGTTGTTGTTTTGTTTTTCCTGTTGCACAAAGCTACTGGTTAAAATGAAAAGATGGTGCTATTTGGCACATGGCAAGACATGAAAATGAAATACAAACATAACAGGAACCAAGAAAGATCAGCCAGCTAGCAGACTAGTAGCTGTTGTTCAGAAACAGCTCCAACAAAACACCTAAGTCATAAGCTTGTACCTAGGCCTACTTCAAGCGCTGATGCACAGAAAGTAAGCCCACAGAGGGGGAAGCTGTGCTGAAGGGCAGGCCTGCATCAAAGAAAGAATTAGAAAAAAAGTAAATGCTTACAGTAACAACACAGAGTCTAAAAAGCCTTCAGTAAGTTTCCCATACATTTCAGGGATTTATGAGCTCCCTCATGAACTTAGGGCCTCGTTTTAAAGCTTTGTAAACATTTAGTTAATTGTCACCATCTGCTGCAGGGTAGCTGTATTCTGCAATGGGAAACAGGATGCTAGAGGAGTTACAGGACTGGAGGAAACGGACAATGAATGAGCAGTAGAACAGCAACTTTCCTGACCCTTGCGCTGCTGGATTAATCTGTGATAGGTACTATAGGGACATCACTCTTGCCTCTAGAAGTAAGCATATATGGCTACACAGCTGACACAACCTGAGACCTGTCTTTTATTCCCGCTAATGGCACAAGTAGGAAATCAAGGGCACTTTAACATTCAAAATTTCAAAAGATTATACCACAAACATGAAAATCCGTGTTTACAGATTTTGTCTTTCTAACAAAATACACTGCTGTCACCGTAACAAGCTTTCAACACTAACAAGTTTAAATGTTAGAGGATGCAATTTTACCAGCCCAAAAGCTTCGAAGGTCAGAACAGACAAACCAGAATCAGATGGCTCTAAAAAAAAAAATCCATCCACCACACACTTATTTCAGAGAAAATGCTAAGGTATTCTTTGATTTACTTTCTTTAGAAGCATTTACATTTCACACCTTAAATGTTTGATCACTAAAGCGTACTAGAGAGGGGCTTGGGCTAGATGATCTGTACAGGTTCTTTCCAAACTAAACCATTCTAACTTCTCAAATCAATTCAAAAGATGAGATTTTCATTTAATCTAATAAATTCCAAGCTGCCCTGGGACTCATTCATAACAATATGGGAGCATTTCCCAATTCTGTACTTGTACTTACACTTGAAGAATCTTTAATCTTTTTCATTAAGAAAACTAGATTTCCTTTATTTTTTCTGCAGTTATTCTAACACAGTGAGGAGTCCCAACAGCTCTGCCAACAGCACTTTCCTGACTTACCAACTACAGCATAACTGAAGTTTTTTCCTGCAAAACTGTAGAAATTCATAACAGAACAAACGAGATCAGTACAAATGCTGTATGAAAGGAAATATGCTTGTATGTGAACACAGTGGGAAACACAGCAGCAGAAGGGTTAAAAGAAGAGCAGGGACTGATAACAAAGAGCTGTGTTTCCAGGACACTTCCCCAGACGAGGATACCAGCAGTAAAACCCAGGAATCTGGTTTTTGTCAGGACCATAAGACCTGAACTCTGGGAAGACCAGAGGACGTTAGTGAAAGACCCTGCCACCTAAAACAGCAGCGTGGGCAAAAGGTTACAGGGTAACGCATACAGGGTGATGCGTGTGGTAAGTTGCCAAGAGAACAAATATATGCTTCAAACAAAGGAGAAAAACTGGCCTCAGGTTTATCAGACTGAAGGAAGCATGACCCTAAAGCAAAGGACCACACAATAACAGCTACTGACTCCTAAACTGTACAATGGACTCAAAATCTTCACACCCAAGAATTAGTTTGCTGTCTGCAGGAAAAAAGATGAGAAATATGAGGAGGACTTGGTAGTCAGCAGGTCTTGTTCTTTGTGCTGCCAACAACAGCTTATGGTCAGACCAACCCTGGTGCTTTTCAGCATGTGGGTGTGACAGCGTGAGCTAATGAAGCCCATGAAAGAAGGAGTATGAGCAGGTGGGATCAACTTACTTTGAGATTTTGCAAATAAATATGGTGTCCTTTTATAACATCTGCATTCAAGCTTGTTAAACTAGCTCTCCCATACAGAAAACAATTCAGGTGATCAATTTCTGCTTTAGCTGTAAAGACCGAGCTAACAGGAATATAATATTGGTGAAGTGGGGCAGCAGAAAGTTAAGACAGTTGGGAAATAAGTGATAATGTTAGCTTACTGCATGGCAATGGATTTCCGTTTCAGGTCATATACTTTATGCTACTGAACAGTGCTGAAAATTTATTTGATGACAACCCTCCACTGAAAATCTGTGAAAAGAAAAAAATTTTTTCCTACTCCTGAAGAAGCAGCAAACGAGCAGAACAGTTTAGGTACTTTTACACCTTTTTTCTTGAGAAAAATGTTAACAAATCCCAAATGTTCACAACATGGGAGTGTTTAGAGACTATCAGAGAAAAGGAAAGTCAACAGCTAATATATTAGGATTTTCCTTTTTGAAAATAAGGGTTCTATGTTACTACTTACCTGCATTTTTGTCTTCTCCTTGTATAAATAGTTGTGTTTACTGTACCAGTGTTCCCAGCTACAAAAGCCATTAATCAGCACTCTGAAAACATTAGTCAAATTACTGGAAGATGTAAATTGGCAGATAGTTAGGTACACAGAAGGTAAGGAAGAGAAAGTATCTGAGCTCTCATTACAATAACGATGGTACTAGGATGACCCACAGCTCTCCCAGCTACAGTATTATAGCTGGACATAAGTGTAGCCACTCCAACCTGAGATTTAGGGTATAAGTGACCCCATATTACTGCACACCAATCAACTGCTAACAAAACATTTAAACTGGAATGCAATTATACTGGAAGGGCCTGGAGAAAGATAATCAAAACCAAACCAATTTAAGATTCCTGAAATCTAGCAGCACTACTTCTGTACGACACAGTCATAATTAAGTCTGCTTCTAAGGCTCAGTTTAAGCCTAAATTATCAACCCATAAAATCTGATGAATCTTCAAATCAGAAATCAAGGAGACTATTTTCAACAAGCATGAAAGGTTAGTTTAATCCACCTTCTTTGATTTTGCACTGAAAAGGTGTATGAACATTCATAGAGTTGATTGCAGGGGGGGTGACAATTAAGAAGCCATAGGTTATCTCCTTTAGGTCTTTAGTTGGTGCCTCACTGGTCCATGCTCCAGGTTAGCTGTCCAAAAGGCAGCCAGGTTTACTTAACATAGAGGCAGTATAAACTGACCCATCTGACGCAGACTGGGACAGGAGTAGGCACATGGTACCTGGTAGGTGAGAGGACTGAACATCCACCAGCTCCAACTCCTTCCATCAACATGTAGTCAACAAGGTTGTTTAACTGCTCAGGGTGGTTTCACAGTCGGTCTGTTTCTGCCCCATAGCTTCCATTTTCTGCCTACCATATGAGATGGTGTGAGACTATCTATGCAGCTGATTTTTAGATAACAGCATAGACATGAATTAGAGAGCAATTTGAAGAGCCCCTCCTGCTTTCTTTCAGGAACACTATTGCTAGTAACAGCAAAGTAAGGATTTGAATACATGGAGGTGAAGAATAACATCACGAGATGCAGAATTAATTCAGTTTCAATTTTGGGGAAGGAAGAATGTTTATAACACAAAGAATTGTGATTTGAAGCAGTCCAGTGTTCCCATGCACCCAGAGAATAAAGAAAAGAACTTGGAGCTGAAAGGAAATAACTTCCAGTGGTGAGTTGCAGTTCTTTATTTCTGATTCATAGGTATATATACACATACAACGATATTAGGTATCCTTGTATTGCTTAATCTATAAGTCAGCATAGGTTTTTTAACAACAAGAAAATTGCAACTATTAATTTGTATTTGATCTGAGCACTCTGATACACAGTATAAAAGATCCATATATAAAAGATTATATCTGTGCAAGTACATGTACTATATTACTCTTTCAACAAACTACTGATTTATTAATATTGATATATTATTGTTAGTATAATATAGAATTGCCGTATCATAACATTAAAAAACTTTTCAAAATATATTAATATGCAAAGATAACCACACCTTAACCTTGCAATCATTGTTGTGCTGCCACACTGATGCCCCAATTTTGTTTTAATGTGACATTTGGCTTAAACAGGTTCCTTCTGTCACACTGCCATTATTAGTCCACCGACATTAATAATATTAATTCACATGTTGTTTTGCTGTTTAGTAATTGCACGCAAAGCCTTTAGAATTAAACTCACCTCTGAGTTGACAGCCAGCACTAAGACCACAAATCTTTTATACCCTACTTAGGTCTCAAACAGAGCATAGAAATGTGTGTTGAACTTTGCTTTGCGGTGAACTTCTCTTAGCAAACAATTCTTTCACTTATAGCGTAACACAAGTCATCTGGCTCACTCTAGTTGGCTTAAACTACAAGTCTACAGATGTGATTTCATGCTACTAAATGCTTTTAATAGTTTAAATCTAGGTAAAGCTTAATTAGCATCTAGAAGTTAATACAAATATTAATCTGTACATAAAACATTATCCCCAATATGCTAAGTGACAGCACTTTCATAAGGCAGACAAGCCAAGAATCAAATATCTGAGGAAAGGTGGAAACTATCAGAACCTAATTTAGGGCAAGGTTATAGAGCAGCAACAATGGTCAGCAGGATTAAGTTCTTCCTCTGACAGAAAGATGTGATACTGCAGGCTAGCTAGTATGACAGAGATACAATGCACCACCTCTCAGTACAGCACAAGGACTGCAGAGGTGCTGATATTTCAGTTTTGATGCTGGAAGGTAAGAAAGCATTTGGCAAGTCCTTGCCTTTCTGACAATTCTGTCAACCTTCATTACAGTAGCTGAAAACTGTGCACATGATGGATGCTTGCTTCCTTGGCTGCAGGCTACCTTGCAAATAGAAAATAAAAATTGACAGAGATGGTAATGTGCAAACCACAGAACAAAAATACCAATCTTAAATGAAGGATAAAATACACTTTTCACTCTCAGTTTAGATCCTACTGAAAAATCAAGTTTCATGCTATTTTGCTTTTTGCTTAAACTTTATCCCCCAAGAAAACTTTTGCTGGTCTTCTCTTATTAATAATTCTGGACTGGAAGCAGGACTGGACTTAATGTACATGTAAAAATAAGGTGCAGATTATCTTGACTTGTTATGTCTAATCACTTATTTATGAAGTAGAGAATCCACAGATGTAATTCTAGGGCATTATGAGAATGTTGTGAAGATAAGAATAGTATTTCAGAGAGTGTGTAACACTGTTACTTTTGTTAGGACATCCCACAAGGCAGGCGAGTCAGCAGGTTTGGAAAGTGCATGCACGTGTTCATTAGAGGAAGAGAAAGCACTAGCCATATTCTTGACTCTTGCCTTTTTAAAGTATGCAAGTGGAATTCACTCAACAATGAATATGCACTCTCTGGCAAAAGAATGATCTGAGAGGCTTCAGTTAATTTCCTGTAAATATGAGGACTTAACTGCAGTGTCTTTTGTGCCAGTACATGGGACAGCAGCAAACAAGAAATGCTTATGGTTTTTACCTTTTCATGTTATTTTTTCACTGTTCTGTTCCATGACACAGACCATACACTTTTTATTAGATATACTTAGGAATAAATGTCAAATTATTATTCAAACAAGTGAGTGTAACTCCCAGCTGTTGTAATCTTCAGTTGTTAGTAGGAAATACTAAGTATCTGTTTCATATTGATAGCATTAATAGCCTTTACAATCAGAGTTAGGATGCCATTTGAAGACTCATAACCCCAAAGTTCTGGAAAAACAGATTTAGAAAACAACAACAAATTAATTCTCCAAGGCTTTTAGAATATATGACAATCTTCTACAGGGTTAGCTGCTTCTATAAAAACTATCCCTAAAATGAATATATAAATTTAATTATTAAAATTTCAGTTACAAATCTGTCCTCTGGGAAATCCACTCAATGAGTAATTGGTTTTTTTTAGTATATCAGTCTTTTCTGTGACCAAATTAAAAAGTAATTAGGGTTAAATGAACTTGGAAAGACTTTTCAGACAGCAAGAAACAGGCAAATTCAAGAAAGTCCTGCATCACTTCCAGAATTATTTTTGAACAGTAAAGTTACTGCTGCTCTGTGACACAACCAAGCTAACATTTATGGCAACAATTATTCTGTTCAGCTATGCATAAACATTAATATACTGAAGACAAATGAAACAAAAATCCCCATCCTCACCAACTTGTTCATGAGGCACACTGTTGGTAAAATGGTAACCTTTAAAACAGGAAATCGCAGACACATAGAAACCGATGCTAGATGATACAGTTTTCCTAATTAAACCTGTTTTTCTCAATTAAAATAACTAGTCCAAAAATTCTTCTCTTTCCATAGCAATAGGATTGGCCCTTTTGGTTGTCTTGAATTGCTGAATGACATTGAAAAATCAAAACCCAATCAAATTAACCTAAATTGCCTATTGTACACCATGGTCATGGATGTCTGGGCGATGAAAATCCAAGTGAACCCTCTTCTTCAAATGCCTGGCCACGATGCTTTTTATTTCAGGGTCATGTCAATGCTACACATTAAAGACAAAATAAACACAAAGAACAAAAGAAAGAATAAATCAGTGCTATGAAACACATGACTAGTAATTTCCCCAATCCTGAGCTCCTGCAGTGCTGAACACCCTCATCTCTCATTTGTTTAAACGCATTGGTGTCAAATAATGTACACACATCCTATCTACTGTATATGGAAAACCCACAACTCTGTAAGATCTGTTTCTCTTTTTATTAATCAGTAACTACATTCCTGGCAATTTCAATCAGTAGACACCAGATGTGGAAAGATCCACTGGTGAAATGACACCACAGTGTGGCAAGATATAGGGTGCCTCTAAAAATGTTTCTAAGAGTACAGTTTTACCATTTAGTGCAAAGCACATGTCACCAAATACTTTAAAGCCTTCTTCAGAATAAGAAGTTGTCATCATAAACACTGCATCAAAATACAGTTTTCCTCACAGAATACATAACTATTTAAAACACCCTCAATATTTATGAACTGTTACAGAACACACACAGTTCTTTCACTGAATTATTTCATAATGATGTGGGGTTTTTAAGAAGTCATGAGGAAGCACAAGAAGTTGAACAAAATAGAACACAAAAGAGCATGATAATAGACAAAAGCCTTTGGAATAGATATTACAAAGACAACAAAAGCAAACTAAGAGCTGGGCAGACTCAGGAGAGGTTTCAGCAGAAAGCATACAGAAAAGTCTGTGTAAAACTGCCATTATCATTGTGGAGGCATTTACAAGGGAAATCCTATTTCCTAAAGAAACGACAACCAGAAACAAGTGATATAACTACAGGAAAATTATTACTGCTCTGAAGAGAGATTCGCATTTATGCAGAGAAAAGGCAGAATTAGCATTAATTTAGCCTCAACTATATTTAAGCTAAATATAAATTCTCCTCTCATATTGCTTTTGCACTGACCAGCTTCTCTTTTGAGAAAATCAAGAAAACTGTTCAAGCCACAAGAAGGCCAAAATCATAAATAGTCTTTAATATATTATGTATTTTCTGTTCTCATACTTCAAGAAAATCATTCTTATATTGACTCACTTCATAATAAATAATATCTGAGAAAAAAAGGGTTTATGTTAACTGCTCTAGGAATGAGGGATTTAGCTTATGGTTCTAACATATGTATCAGGTACGATACTGTGATAGTTCACTAGAGTACAATTTTATTTCAAAAAAGTGAAAAGAAAAGCTCTACTTTATTTATGCATCTGTTTGCTGCATGTACTTATTATTTGCCTGTTTACTAATACCCATGTTATTGATGGAACCTTTTACTGAGGATTCAGGTTTACTATATGCTATTTTCTGAACAATATTCCAGTGTGAGACACCAGTGTATTTCTACATACCAGTCAGATGGGTAGGGCCAGCAAAGTCCCCAACCACTCCTCCCCTGGACACACTGGTCAGGAATATACACACTGCTGCAATGGCAAGTCCTCCTGTCATGTTGTTCTAGCAATGAACTGTTAGTGCTTGTGTGACACACAACTGCTACGAACACCCTCACTGATGCACAGTAAAAGAAGTGCAGGGTTTTCTATTTGCATGCTTCAGTTATAGTAGCAGACTGAAGAACAGCATGCCAGAGGACTGAGACGTTCCCATTTCCAGTCCAGCTTTGAAAGGAAGAGACATACAGATACTGGAGATGTAATCAGGGAAATAACTATGAAAGAAGCTGAGAAGCACAAAAAGCAAAGAGAAGGAAGACATCAAGAGCATGACCCAGAAATCAAAGGAAAATATAAGACTTTTTATCACTGAAGGAGAATGGCAAGTTTACCAGTTTACTTTTAATTGAGGAGAATGCATGGGACCATCTTCACTCTGATCATGTTGCACTTTTTGTTTTTCACATAACTTAGAATTCTTAGCCTGAGGATATTCATGTTATCTGTCTCTGCTTGGAAATAGTTTAAGACATTTTAAACACATCTGCAATGCAAATATAATAAATCCAAACTTCAGTGCTTTTTCTGCTTGCATTATGTTGAATAAAGTTTCTGAAAATAACTATAAAAGCATTTAGGTCTCCAAAAAGCTTTATGGAGTCTACTCAGCCTCAGTTGCTAAATATGTGGTTGTAAAATAATGTTAAAACATAGATGACAGTATTAGGCTTACTTCTGCTCCCCTGAAGTAATTTCTGGATCATTTGAGAGACAGCTAGTCCTGAGCACAAGAAAAAAAAAAGAGGTAGCAGTAAACATTTCTTCTGTGCTTATTTCTTTCTCTTTTTAAATATGACATCAAGTTTAGGGGATGTAATAACTAACTGTAGTGAGTATTCTTTGATAGCACAAACATGCAAACATTATTGATAGGAATGTAGTGTTCTTAGTGCCTGCAACATGAATTAGTTTGAGTAATAAATTTTTAAGCTATTTCCTTAAGTTATGGAAGGGAAATGCACTACAGTAACTTCATACATCCAACAACAACAATAATCAGTGATGCCTCATATGAATATTTAGTTCCCCTTTCACTTGCTATGCTGCAGCCTTCATTCTTTTAAATCAAAGGAGTAAGCTTTCTTCCACAGAGTTTTTGTTGTCATATACTACAATGCCTTTGAAAATGTTTGAATAGAAGGGATAGAAGTTTCATTTCAAGGTTGGGTGAGCCTCTTTTTTAAGAAAATATTCAGGTGGTATCAGAAAACCACTTAATCAAATCTATTGCTTCTGAGGCAGTCTAACTGCTAGAATCAAAAAGCAGTGGCCAGTGTTTTGGGTATTTCTGTGACCATTTTAAAAGCTGTTCTCAGGAGAACCTGAGAAAGATATATACCACCAAAAGAAGGAACTTTAGAAAAAATACAACAGAGAAGTGGTAAGATTAAAATTCTGAAGCGCACAAACTAAAGGAAGGAGACTGAGAAGAAACTTCAAAAACTCAATACCTTTGGTTACAAAAAGTGCAGGAAAAATGTTATACTAAAACTAATAGACAGAGCTCCCTTCTCCAGAATTTTACGTAAAATATACATTTGAAAAAAGTGCACTGGATACCCTCTAAGCTCTGCTCAGTTAGTCAAGGATTGTGTCCTTCCAGTTAAGGATTTCTATAGTACTTTACACCATACTGCCTCAGTATATTGAAGTCAGAGTCATGAGTTTAAAGTACCTATTCATCAGATGACACCGATTTATCAAGTGACCATAGGCAATACAATATGATCAAGTATTAATCCACTGACCTATCCAACCAACACTGGAAAGACAGGAAAAGTTACCAACCTACCTGAACTGAGAATGTGGTACAACAGCTATCCCTGATGTAGTAAATTTTTAAAAGTTATTTTTTACAAGAACTACCTCCTAAAAACTTTATCAATCATCTGACATAATGAGTGAAGGGTACAAAATGTTTAATGAACCATTTTAATAGGGTAAGAAAGTAATTTCAGTCCTCCCCATGATTAAAGAAACAATCATAAAAACAGTAAAAATGTTTTTTGTAGTGTAAGTGTATGATTACTCCTTACCAAGACCTAATGGTACAAAATAAGGCTGCTTATAGTAAGAGGGGAAGTCAATTCACAAATGTGGCAACTTATACAGTTATTGAAACTACGAGCCGGTTGTTGTACCAAACATAGAACATACTACTGCATTCAATCTGTTCCTGTGAAAAAAGCAAATATAATGCTAGCATCAAGCTGAAAGCTATCTTACTTAGCGGCTTCTGAAGTTTCCCTCAGCTCTTCATCCAGTCTGCATGAGTAAAAGTTATTGATATAAAGAAACAAAGAAGCAAGCAGAGTGTAAGAGAGAAGCAGAGCAATAGCAGAGCAAAGAACAAATACAGTACATGCTTCTAAAATAGGCACCCAGTATTTTGCACCGACCCTAAAGCTCTTCAGCTGAGCATGATACCATTTATCCCTGTGCTTAACCCACCTTTAATTTGTAACTCCTTAGTTAGCTCATTTGGAGGCAGAAACATAAAAGCAGCCAGGGGCCTGAGGCATGCCCAGTGGAGAATTGCTGAAAGCATTCAGTTGCTCTATCAGGTAGTATTAAACTAGCTGCAGCCTGTGCCAAGTCAAGGATCTTTAGAGTTCAGGTAAGTTTTATTTGCAAGGGAGGCTGATCTCAACAGCTTGAAGGGCAAAATGAGATTCCACATCATTGCAAGTCCCCTCTCACTGAGCTGTTGAGGTCACCTGCAGGTGAAAGGCTGTCACACAGAATCACTCCATTATGACCAGCAGCATAGGCTAGAAAGCAAGTTTTACCTCATTCTTCTCTTAATACACTTCTCTTCATCATACCTTACAAGATAAGAGTGGGTGAAGGAAAAGAAAAGGTGTACATGTTCATATGATACAATAGGCACACTGTATCCCACTTCAGTAAAAGCTAGCAAAGAACCACACAACCCAAATCCTGGCATAAGCCTGTGTACTTTGTACAGGTGGGATTCCTTGTGACCAGAGGTGGTATTTCTGTTCTTGTCAGTGGAGCAACTATGAAGCCAACAGCTTAATTTTTGTTTTATTTTGCTACAGGAACCTTTCTCAATTTGCAGCAGAAGGGAAGCTATCAGCTGAACACTGTTGTTCTCCCTGTGGCATGTGAATAACCACTCACAGTGCCTTGAATGCACACACCCACTAAACCTTCATATCACAACAACCTGAAGATGCTTGCCACCAGTGGGAACACTTAGCAACTTTTGGTTATCTTCTTCAGCAAAATCATGTCTCATCTGGCTGCTGGTGACATGAAGCAGGCAGTTCTCTAGAATTTCCTTATCTGTAAGTCCTAAAGCTTCTTTGGTACTGATGTTGTGATCATTTCACCTTTGGTCTGAGAGGTGAATGGACTTTCCAAACAGTTTTCAGTCTACGTGGAAGATGTATGCACTGCTACAGACAGTGTAATAGTCAAGAAACAGCAAGGAAGCAGAAAGAGAAACATACTGAAGTACCAGGTTAAGGTGTATAGCTAAAGGGAACTATAAGAAAATGTTTACAGGAACCAAGAGGAAGGAAGGGAAGGACAAGGCATGGCAGGAGGATGAAAACATTTTATAATGTTAAAACATTCTGGACATCTCTCTGCCAAGTGACCAACTACCTCTGTACTTCACATTCTTAGTATCACTCCAGGCCTAAAGAAGTTACAGCAGCAAATAAATCTGAGTGGAAGTCCCTATGATCCCTGATTAACTGCAAGATCTGAGCTTCACATTTGCTCCCTGGAATTACACCACAAGTGTCTGAGCAAACACCAGCTCAAAGACAGAAATTATGCTGCTTTCATAACTAATGTGAGGCAGGTGTGAAAATTCCTGCCCAGGTTGAAGAGATCTATGACAGCTCCAGAACAAATGTTCTTCCTACCTAGTCACTGGCAAACCCTAAGGAAAAGACAATCATACTTGCGTATTTACTCATCAAAATACTTTCTAGAACAGAATGTTCACCTGTTCAAAACGTAGGGCATTTGATAAAAAGAATAATTAAAAAAAGCATTCCTGAACAGCATATCCTTTTAATAATGACCCACATGAAAAACCACGACTGATTTCCAGCATTTTCAGTCTTGATATACCATTTCAGTTTGTTGTTTTCAGGTCTGAAAAAAAGCCAGCTGAGGTGAAAAATTCAACCCAGCTTCCTACAATTTTTTAAAAGATTTATTTCCTTTACAAAAACCTGCATTTAAAAAACCTTTACACATAGCAAGCAAGAACTAAGACACTGTCTTTCAGTGTTTTCTGGATTAAACCATGCAAATCAACAAGATAAGGAACAGTAAACCTATGGACTTTCAGTGTTCTTCTATTGAACAAGCTATCTTTGAATTATTGTTTCAATTCAAAGCTTCATATGACTAAAACTTAAAACTTTTACTTAAATAGTGGTAAAAGTTATGGAAAAATATAGCATAAGTGACACCTGCGGAAGGGTCAAACTTTTTCCTATTTTCTTTCTGGGTTTCAACTACTGAACAGTCTGTTCCAATCCAGATTATATAATCATAGGGTTGATGGGACTCTGAGCTTTATTTTCTTCATTTTACTAGCAGCATCGTTTGGTCCAGTACAAAAAACCTTCTTCCTATAAACAGTAGCTTCCATAGGAGTATATCTTTATTATGTTTTGTGTTTCCATTACAGTGTTTTTCTGCTTCTGAATGTGACAGTGGAAAGTGCACAAGAGAATAGGAACACCATCAGAAACGGGCTTTCTGTTTTTCTTATGGACTCTGAAACTATTATTAGATAGTGGAAATAGTTTGCACTAGAACAAGGACATGTTTACTGTACATTACTTACTTGACAATACTGTCTGGTATGTGCACATATTCCATTGGAATCATCTCACGAAGCTCCGCCAATGTGTTGACATACTGTATCTTACTGCTGAACTTAGAGCTGAAACAAAGAAACAACATGTTAATTGACTTTCACCCCCAAATCTTTTATTTTTTTTTTAAAAAAAGAGATGGTATGTACTTCATGCAGTAAATAATTAAGCACTTTGTTATTCATATTTCAGCTACAGAGTTCAGCTGATCATGAACGTACCTAAGATGCAGTAAGGCTGAAATCAAGTCCAGACCTTTTGCTGTTCCTTGCTTAGGCTGAATGACAGTATTTAGGACAACATTATAAATTGTAATGTCTACATACCCTAGCATGAAGTTTTATAGTTTGAAGGAGATATATGAAAATTCTGAAACTAATCAACCCCCCTACAGCATACTTAGGTGTAAAAAGAGATGGGAAGCATTTGCTCAGTGTGGTCACGATGAATAAACATCAAGTGATTGTGATGAATTAGCATTTGTATTTGACACCAATTCTCGATCAAACATAATTAAACTGAACTTTCTCATTTGTTTAGATGATTACAGATCTGATTGTGCACGTGCACGTCCATTCTTATTATGAGGAAATACTTCCCTTGTTTATCTCAGCTGTGCTATATGATCCTTTATTGTGTTTGAGAAATGATCACTTGGAAAATAGCTAAATTGTTCAGAAAATACACTTAAAATAACACTATTCATTTGTCTAACCTGAATTATTTGGTATGTATGAACTTGTGAGAGAGCTTTCTCATTTGGCTCATAAAGCAATTTTCCATATTTAGCTCTAGTTGTATTTAGATAGCCTTTTAAAATCAGTAACAGCGACGAATGCACATTGACCATAACTGTTCTTAAGTTTAGACCATGAAAAACAACGTATTCTTCTTATTTACTGCTGATTTAGGGGTATGACCAGACAATACGAAGCCTCTGAAACAGCTTTGGGCAGAAGGCTACTTCCCCTCCCTTTACCATACATATCTTCCTTATAAGGTAAAGTGAGGCAACAAACAGGAATACATGAAAATACTGTCAATAGTTGTTTAGGCTGATCCATTTCAATTTGTCCCTGTACCAGATTAGCATCAGTAGGCACAGACACTGGAACAGGCCAACAATCATGTTTTAAGATGAATCACTCACAATTATCCAGTCAAAGCCATGACAATATACAGATAATTCTTAGTATTTTATCCAAAAAATGTTAATCAGTCTGCATTCTGAACTGCCAGCTAAACTAACTTGGCAAGCTGCAAGGCAATCAGAAGCTTATAAAGACTGAGGGGGGGCAAAAGACATAAAAACATCTTAAAGGGTTAATTTTTCCACTTAAGGATTCTCCTGGGTCCACTAATTCCACCACAGTAATTGATTTCTGAGTAATTGCTTCATGTGGGAGTTTGCGTATGGACAACCCAAACACATGACCAAAATAAGAAGTTCTCATTCAGACTTCAAGGCAGGCATGCTGTCAATAGTGGTAAACTTCATATTATTTAAATATTTCCATCAAACACCAAATATCTTTCACAGACACTTCATTAGAAATCTGATTTCTCACCTAACACAGCTAAAGTGATCTCTAGTGTGAGTATCTGGTCCATAAAGAGTATCTAGGATCTATCTTTGCAACCATTAGTTCTTTCATCCTGTGTATTCAGACAACTGTTTAGTGTTCATCAATCAAGTCCCACACTCCACTGAATGACCTTGCCAGTTTTTGAGGTAGTATTATAGCACATCCTCAGTGACTTCACTGTCCCTTGTCTTTCACTTTCTTGATGCCTACTGTTTTGTCCCACATCTCAGCTGTAACAGAATTAAAATTATGTTGCTAACATCTACCTCCTTGAAATCTCTGCTTGCTCGCGAACCAATTAATTTCTTATTCTAAAATTTCCATCATGATTGTCAGTGGTTTGGTGAACAGCTCAGGGCTAGCAAACTAAGCTATAGCCATCAGCCTTCAATCTAATCAAGTCTCTTTCTCCTTACTGAATTGACTTTGTCTTTTCATGCCTCCCAGAGTTTTTTACTCAGCTTTCTCATTGTGCCCTTCTTTCTTTCTTCTTTCACCAAGTGTCCTTGGTGAGGGTTCAAAAATCTTACATTATCTTCTACAAAAGTCACATCAGCCATGCGTCCCACCCACCTTTCTTCAGCTACCATTTGCACTTCACTTTCATCTTGCACTGGGACTTCAACCTACTCAGCTGAAATGGAGAATTTTTCTGAATAAATGACTAATGACTTGAAACAGATGTGGCATATTTGTCTGGGGTTTTTTAATTTTACTGCCTACCTTTCCTCTGGGAGTAAATAGGATGCCAAAAGAAACACCTCAGATACCAAATGCAGCTCAGTGAATCCCCATCATTACTGTTAATAATTCCAAGTATTGTTTCTCTGTTACTCTGGTATTTTTATTCCTCAATTTCTATTTGGTGTTAAAATTACCACATATGAAAGAAGAAGCTCCATTATGACACCCTGTCTGTTGCACTTTGGCAACAATGGAAAATTCATGTGCTTCCCCATCCCAATGTCACCCTGTCAGGACAAAGCACCCTGCGACAGACACCTCCAGTGTCCTGGGGGCAGACCTCTCTAAGGTCTGTCATGATGTGTGTTGTGTGGGGTAGGTTCTGCAAAAGATTCCTCTCCTGCCTGAAGCACTTTCTCACACACGTCAGCCTGCTCTCCCTGATCTCATGATTTCAGCTGCACACTTGCCCACCTGAAACAATTTTTGAGGTCTTCAGGGTCTGTAAATTTTTTTTGCTTATTCACTAATCAAAGTGGGTTTTTTGGTAGCTTTAAACCTTTTTTAGAACTGCAACTCCTATACATTCAAACAGCTCAGGGTGCTGGCAGTCCTCTTGCATAAGCAGCAACTAATTTTTTTAAAACACAGAATTGTAGCTTAATCTTGCCCTACAGCCTGGATTTTTTAGATTAGGTGATTATCCTTACAGGAAAAGCCCTCTTCTACATGCCTTTTAGCTGGGCTTGGAACAAAGACTATTTTAAGAGACTGAATTCCCAGTTCTGCATACACATACAGGTTTAGGATACCTACCCTATGATGTCTGCAACTAGATACTCATATAAGTATGTAACTCTTCCCCTGCCCCCTCACACTTTAGGAAAGTCAACTCCATCTGTCAAAATCCCAACATAAACTGTAAACTAGTACTGTTCAGTGAAAGATTATCAGCCATGTCTGATTATTTAGGGTGCTTCTGTATTCTTAGGGACACAGGAAATCACTGGTATTCACTGCATACCTTATAAAAGGTCGTGTCACAGCCAGAATTGTCCGGATGAACCATGATGGATGAACAATTACAAATGATTTCAAATTTTTCCGTAATCTAAGTAAAAAAAGAAATTGTTTCTTTAAAAAAGCAAACCTCAAAAAAAAACCATACAGAAAGATCATATACAGTAAACACTCACACAAGGGAGTAACAGAAGTGGACAGATTTAGAATAATAGCTGTGGATCAGAAAAGAAAGTACTACTCACCGTCGGTCAATCATCTGGTAACATTTTTTCATCCAACCCAGTCCAGGCATCCTCCTTCTTGGTGTTGCTCCATTCAAGTAGACAATCATATAGTCTTCAGCTACCATCAGCTCTAAGGTACTGATTACATAGCTGATGAAAGCACAGAACTAAGTGAGCATGTACTTTACATTATCCACTTATGCCCAAACTAAATCAGTCTGCTAGGCACAAATCAAGGCAAACTAAGCAATTTATGACATGACAGCGTATTCTTTTCCTTTAAACCAAAGCAAACATTTAGCACTGGTCACCATGCTACCTGCAGATGTATTAACTAGAAAACCACAATCTTACCTGCATCTTCAGAAATACGTGGACTCCTTATAAAGGTAAAATTTCATAGTGAGTTTTCAAATCTCACAGGTGACTTTGTTGTTTCTTTTTTTAAAAAAAAAGTGCACAAAGATTTTGCAAGGGAGAGCAAAAGCAAGAGAGATCATGTGAAGTTCCAGGAACTTCTGAAATTAACTCTTCAGAAACTTCACTATTAATCATGTTTGTTCAATGCAAAGGGTCAGGAGAAGGTACTTGTCTATAATTCCCATGATCCTTGCACTACTGCAACTAAGCCTGTGACTGCCAACTACAAATACTTTGAATCTCAAGGCTAATAAAACTTCTCCACCAACCTGCCAAATGACAGCACTTGGTCTGACCTGGAACTAAAGCACTATCTCATTTTTCACACAGACACAATGCTGAAGACACTGGCTGTCACCATGCGCCTTTCTAAGGACTGGAGTTTTAAGGAGACTGGGTCTGTGCTCTTGTTGCTTTGTAAACTGCAGATGTGAAGGCCAGGCCTCTGCTGGATTTAGAAATTACTTACTGGGGTTTAGTACACAAAATGCTGTAATGACTGATTTTTTTGGCTGCCAAACCAAGTTGCTACTAGGAGTAACTTTCTTGTGATAAATTCGAGCTCATGTAGCCAAATCCATGTCCTACCCAACTTGCCTCTGCCACTTATAACTGAATCAAAAGCAGCTGGAGTCAGGAAAAATACTTAGAACTGTTTGTATCAGCAACTGTCATTTATGCTGTGTTTTTAAAACAACTGTCAGAAAATGGGCCTGCGATTCCTAAACACAACCACAGTATACATCAAAAATATGAAATATAGTGATACCTCATGATAATATATAACAAACAATGAACAACCAAAACCATCTGGTGGTCTAAGTTCCTGCTGATTGTTCTCAGTAAGGGCTGGAAGTCATTAGTGAAACAGTGCAATGACTGTAGGCCTGAGAAGCTGAAGATACTGCATTCTTTTACATTTTGGGAGGTACTACAGTTAGATTTAGTCCTGAAAAACACACCTTAATTTAGGATGGTGAGTAGGTAAGGAATACTGAAATAATACTCCACTGAGCAGTTTATCTAAAACCGCTGTTTCCTTTGTTATTCTAGTCACTCCCCCTCTAATGACCAAGTTTACCTCATAATTAAAGACAGGTTATCTCTCACTACATAATTGTGAGTACTAACTCAAAAGACTGTCACATTGCTCACATATCACTCACAGGAAAAGATTTTCCATGACATAGTTGTAATCAGTTCGACTGCTGTCTGGCAAGAAGCATGCTGCAAACACAATGATAGCATTCCGACCATCACCATAGTATCCTGTGGAAAAAAACAAAAAGGCATTTTTGCTTTTGCCAAAGGCTCTTAACAGGATAAATCAAAATCTCAAAATCCTGGAATGGAGCTACTATGTCTAGTGCTGAAGAAAACCGAAAATGCATGAACTATTCACCAAGCAGTAAGGAAGAATAGTCAGTTATGTTGAATTCCTAAAAAAAACACACTTAGCATAACTATTAGTAAACTTTTTATAGAGACCAGCAAAAAGCCCCCTTGTAAGTAATACAGTCTTACCTGAACTCCTGGTCCACTGCATCTCTATGGCAATGATATGCTGAATGTTCACCTTAGACTGAGGAATAAGGGGCTAAAGAAAATATCCTACATTTGTTATCCTGCATCTTTTTAATAATGTTCATGAAGTCTCTCAATCCAGTCTCAGTTGGCTTGTTCAGCTCTAATGGCCTCAGGATATTAAAACTATAAATGCATCACACTATGCTTCTGGGGATTAGTTAAATCCTTCACTGCAAGTTTTGTATAAAATACTTTACCTTGGACGCTCCAGCTGCCCAATACTGGCATTCTCTGGGCTATGCCACTGCCTAATGATAGCCGCAAACCCTTAAAACTGCAGCACTGCTCTTGTGGGGTCCAGGACAGCTGCTTGTTACCCAAAGGAAAATATTTTCTTTCATGATTGGAAAAGATTGACCAGCATTAATCTAAGTCCTTTGCAGCTGCTATCGATTTCTGTGTTATTAACAAATATAAAATACTCCTGCATCATTAAAAGATACATGCAGTCAGGAAGCAATTTATGAAGATGCTACAGAAATTCTTGTAGGTAGATAGCACTAACAATGCACAGCGACAGAAGCTGGGTATACTTAAGAGAACAACTTGGAAGCCTTTTGAAAGAGGTCAGGAGAAACTAGCCATGAGGGAGATGCTAATGCTTGTGAAGGAAACCCTGAATATCCCTCAGATAGGAATACAATCCTGAAAAAAGAAAAGGACAATACCAGCACCTATACAACACTTTCATAAGGAGATTTTTTAAGACTTTAACGGTGCTTTTTGGACACTAGACAGCAGTATCCAAGCCTAACTCAAATGTCCATATAACTTCTTGCACTGTAGCCAGCCAAGCCACGCAAAATTCTCTATAGGAAGTCAGAGATAATACATGATCCCTGTGTGGTATTCAGGGAAGAGTGAGAGATTATTTTGTTTTCTTCTTTCTCACTCAACATCTGAGCTGAGTCTCAGCTAGCTGAAATAAGGAGATCATGTTCAAGGAAGTAATTTCTTACATGACTTTGTAAAGATCTTCAAAGAATCCAGAATCCCTGACAAAATGGCTGCTTCAAAGTACTTGTTCATGAAGTTTTCTATGCCAAGG